>NC_051156.1:221215364-221365364 GCF_013339745.2 Dermacentor silvarum
TGAACGTAGTGTGAAAACATTGCTGATCTGTCATAGAGGCTGCTGTGAACATGTGAGCCAAATATTACTGCACTGCATGCAGCATGGAATTTACAGTCTTCTGTCAAACACAGCGAAAAATTGCCTGCTCTCGCTTCCGCAATGTCGTCGTGCAGCATCATCTAAAGCAGTTGGACCCACCACCGCTATTGGCTTATTTCGTGATCGCGAGAGCATTCTCAGTAACACATAATTGGTAATGTTGGGTTATATGAGGGACGTTCTGAAAGTAAGTTTTGTCATTTGTTTTCACATGGAAAATTTATTGCAAAAAAAAAAAAAATGCACCATGGCATCATGAACCTTGCACTATTTTTCCACATAGTCACCACCGAAATTAATACATTTATCGTAGCGTGGAATCAGTTTGAAGAAACCACTCTGGTAAAACTTGGTGCCCTGCAATGCAGGGAATTGTCGCACAGCCTGCTCCACCTCAGCATTGTTTTGGAAGTGATGTCTCAAGAGTGCGACTTGTCCTGTACTCTAGTAATGTTGTTTTCATTCATGGATGTGGAGGGACGCTTCACTTTGACCTTCATCCTCCACACTCTGCCTTCTTTCACTGAGCATGCAACACCAGACACCAACCATTTGACAAGACATGACATCTTCCCCATACGTGATCTCTAGGCGTTCATGGATGACGGACACGCTAGTCCCACATGCCCATTTATACCAGATAAAAGCAGGCACTTCCATTGGCGACCACGTTGTCAGCACACGTGTGTCTGTCATCGTGACTTGCACTCAAATAACCTCAGGCATGGCGGTCTGCTGCTGCTCTCTCTTCTTCGGTGCTCTGCGCATGCGTCATTCCTCCTTCGCTGACGCTCCTTCTGTCGTTGAACCAGCAACGTTGTCATTGGGCGTGGATCCTTATGGTGATTGTTTGGTTCACCTAGTGTACCATGTTCTCTTAAAAAAAAAATGACGAAACTTACTTTCGGAACACCCCTCGTATAAATGAAAATATATATATGTGTATCTGTGATCCCCAAAAACAGAAAAATAATTTTTTTTTGCACTGTGCGTAGCTGTGTCTGCTGTGCATGACCTCCGAGATACCAGCGATGTGCTGCATAGTGTAGCCTAATGTGGCCACCATGGTGTGCCGCAATGAGCCCTCTCGCTGCCGCGACACTGAACTTTTGGCCGGGGCTTTGCCCTCTTGGCTTCTCCGTTTTGTAGCTTCTCCGCTTTGTAGCTTCCAGTGCGCTAGGTGAGACAAAAAGAGAGAAAGCCGGGTATTGGTGCAATAACTCCACTTATAGATGAAGGATTTGAAAACTTTTTGTGGCCTATCATTTGTGAGACGATATCCTTCAATACTAGTGAGGCCGTTCTATGATTAGTTAGAAAACCTTTTCAGGGCCCCTTTAATTCTCAAAGTGTGCAAGCACTTGGTGATCGAGAATGGCGTGGCATGGTTACATATGTATAATTAGGTTCAAGGCTTGATGGTCCAATGGTTTGTAACACTACTGCTTTTATAATATACAGCCCACTAGGGTTTTTAATACCCGTGCTACACGGGCAAAGTAAAGTGCACTTTTAGCGAGTGCACTTGAGCGCGCTGAGTGTCACTTTGGCAGCGTGCTGCTACACGAGAAAGAAAAGTGTGCTGTCAAATTGATGGTCATGGCGATCGGTAGTCAGATGGGAAAGCATATATTTGTTAATATAACAATGTGTGCCCAAAAACAGTTTATTATTGTTAGAAAGAACATTTACAATCCACCTTTACAAGCGCCGGTAACGACGCAACTTGACCAGCAACAGTCAAAACGACTCGATCCGCCAAACTGCACAGCCATTATCCGGCGTGGTCGTGAACAGCCCGAGAGAGAGAGTAGTTTTTTGCTGTTCTTGTTGTTTTCTTTTGTGGTGTGGCACATTTTAATATCTTGTAAGGTTAGCAATTTAAAACAATGTTATTAAAGATTACTCCTGACTCTTCTTTCAATAATACTTTACTTATTTTTTACTCATTGCTAATGAGGCTACACACTTCGCCACCGCGAAGTGAGTTCGCTGAACCCACTCGCCGGCGAGTGCGCTCTGCAGTGAGTGTCACTAAGTGTGCCCGTGTGGCAGCCTGCGAATGACACTAGCCGCGAAGTGCACTCGCTCAAAGTGCACTTTATCTTGCCCGTGTGGTTTGGGTATAAGCAGTATGTGTCCTTGTGCTTGACTGAAATGTTGACTTGCCATGTCCAGTCAAGTGCCACTGTTTATGATACAGTGTCACCATAACAAACTCAAGCTGGTCTACTTCATGAAGCACTACATTCCTCTATACCATCATCAACATCTCGCTCCTCCTTTCTTTCCTTCCGTGATGTCCCCAGGCAATGGCAACAGTTGAAACTGCTCCTAATGACAGTGTTATTCATCATCAAAAGCTGTCTGCACTTTGAATAAATGTTTGGATGGCTCTTTTGTCTAAATTGGGAAAGGGTAGTTTATAGTTGTTATGCAAGGACCTAACCAGAAGGACATTTAATTAAACACCAGTCGTGCTGTGAAATTCTTAAATTTATACAGTTTCCCTCTGCATTCACAGACTGAAATACATCCTTGAGTTATCGCTCCCACTTCCTATAATGGGCGCTGTTTTCTGTGGGAAAGAAAAGGGCACATATGGGGTTCGACTCACATTTGCATTTTTACGAGGTCCCGTGGAGATTAGCTGTGACGAGTGTGAGCTTGGGCACCAAGCATGCTTTGAGGGTAAACGATGTGATCTCTCTTATTGCAGCTGCCTGTGAGAGCATTGTAGTATATTTAATTGCGTCTTATATCTAATACTTCTGCGACTTTTGTTGCGCCCACATCTCCCATGTCCCATTTGCAGGCTGAGGCTACTTTTGATGGTGGGGGAAGTGTATACCCAACTGCAGCCACGCTTCAGGTGCGCCTCCCCGATGCCGTGCCTGAGGCATTTGAGCTTGTGCTCACGTACATCTACACCGATCGTATTGATCCTACCAAAAAAAGTGAGTGAACTTTCTTTGAGTCGTAAAAGTGTGGATGGAACACTTTCCTTTTCACATCAGGAGCTTTCGTGGTGTCAGTTTTGTGATGTCAGTTTTTACCTAGTTTAATTTCGGTGTGCTTCAATCATCTGAGTTGGAACCAGGAAAGAGCAGCCTTTGATGGCTCTACTGCGTGAGAGGGGAGTATAAGGGTTTTTGTAGATGTTTAAATGTAAAACTGGTGACTAGAACTTCACCATGCCTACAAGTTGCACAATTAACTATCCACCATAGTTCAACGTGAGTACTCAGACACAGCAGAGGAAACCAAGAAATCTAGCTGCATACTATTTAAAAAAAGTCTAGTGCATGAAGCGCTTAGTAAAGGTGTTGTGAGCAACAAATGAAAGTTACAGAAGAAGACAAGAAACAGGCACAAAGTACAGTATTTCTATAGCCCTCAGAGAATACTTTATCCAAGACCAGTGTTTGAAATCCTGCCACTAGAAAAGGTTTAAGTAATTTTCTTTAAGCAGTGGGTAGACATGCTAATGTTCTGGTGGAGACTAGTTACATGTAAATGGTAGTATGAGCCTGACAAATGCTTTTATGTTGAAAATGACTGTTCTTACAGTCACTAGCAATAGATGGGTATGTTAGTCGCAAACTGAGCCAGTCGTAAACTGAGCCAGTCGTGTAGGGGACTTGCTTCGCCAAAAGGTTATCTCACTGTTTTTCAGTTGAGAATTGATTGCTAGCACCAGTTGTCCCGACTTATTACTTTTTACAATCTAAAATAATCTGTTGTGTCTCGTGTTGTTGATTCCAGGTCGAGACCCTATGAGTGACCGCATTGTTCTTCTTATGATGGATGTTTATAGGCTGGCTGTACAGGTAAGTTCTGGTTTGTATAAATTGTGCAAAGAAGAGTGCTCATTGTTAATGATTTGAACATGCTGAAGTGGCAAGCTAACAATTCTGCTAACATTTCTGAGCAACAACACAATTCTGGAGGGGCAAGCTGCTTGTGTTTAGCAAAGATTTAAACATTGTGCTGTAGTTACAGATGTGAGAGAACTTTCTTAATTTATGTGACAATGACCGCAGCATTGGAGATGGGGCTACTTAGCTCAGCCAAGCTGGACAGTGCTGAATGTGTTGTTGCCGTCTCATGCTGTGCTAGAAGCTATTGTAACAGCCAATTAGTGATTGTTATTTATTTGTGTCGGGTTTTTTAGCAAGCAGTAGTTGACATGCTAATTATGCTGACTAATCCTAAGAGTAGAGGCAGTGCCATATTATGCATGTGAAAGGAAGGAATCGCGCTGTCATTTCTGTGATAACCTTGGTTTCATTGATGTCATCGTGGCTGCCATCATGGGAGTGCTAGCATTCTAAAAAGCTGCGTAAACAAGAAATGTGACTGCACGACAGGTGCATCTTACATTGTGCGACAAATTGGTACCAGTGATAATATGCTAAAATAATGGTCACCATAAAAAAGCAAAACAATGCATGCTTAATGATATGGTGCAGTGACATCATCATGGGCGCCATATTAGTGTACTAGCACAGTGAGAAGCTGTGTCCATGACATCACGTGAAAACAGTCTATTGAAATCAGGCAGATGCAAGAATAATATGCGGAAATGCATGCTTGAAAATAGCATGATGTGTAAGTACCATGAGTTTGTGCCAGCCTCTGCTGTATATAGCACAGTAACTTCAGTTACGTGTTAAAGTTCTTTTTTCTTAAATTCAAAAAGTAATTCTATTGGGAATATTCTGCTTTTATGTTTGCATCAAATGTAGCCTTGTAAGTCCATTTGTGGGTTGCAGTAGTGATACAGTAGCACATGACACATAATGGGTCACAATTGAGTTTTAAATCTGCCTGTAGAATGTGATTTTTTGCAATATTTGCCAGATTTGGCCTTTTTCAGCCTGGATTACCATGTATAAATTCATGTTGATCAATTATGAAACCACATGTGACCAAATTTGGCACCTGAATGCCTCACAGTGTGCTGTACCCATCTCATGATCATACATAAAAATGAAGTTAATATCAACAGCCTCAGATTGTTTTTGTTTGGTATGGTTAAATTCCACTGTAATGAAATTCACAAATCTGCAAAAACATTTATTATAGCAGAACTCTGTTGCACTTCAATTGTCAAAATAAAACTAAAAAAACAAAAATTATGCTAGCGAAACTTAATTTCTAGAAGTTAGTCAATGCGGAATTCAACTGACTCATTCTTTACCTTGTGTTCATGTTTTGTTGATTGTTCAAAAAGCCTGAAACGGCTGGCTTTTTGTATGCATAGATGTTTTTTTATTTACTTCATAAAATAGTCCCTGATATGTTATGGCAAACCAAAATTTGTTCTTTGTTGTGAGAATTTTTCTGCATTGAGATCTATTGGTCCCTGAGCAAGAACCGAAATTTCTTCAATGTTATTAAAATTTCACTGAAACTGTTCGTTGCATTGTAGTTGGCTCAACTGTTGCAAAATGGTTTACACAAGAAGTGCCACAAGATGACTCGCTAGAGAGGTTGGCTGCAGAACTTGTTGAGCTAGCTGGCCAATGATTGTTATGAAATGTGATTGTGAAGGAGGCGTGCGTAGACAAAAAATTTGAGTGCAAGCATTCATGTTTATAATAAGCTTCCTTTTCGGGAGTCATCACTAACATCACTCACGATCATGATAATCTGATTGAGTACTGAGTTCATTTGACAAAAGCAGTGATCTCATGTTATCATAGTGGAACAGCGGGACTGTGTGCCTCCATTCATGTGTGTCATGTTTGTTGCATTGAAAGTTCCACATGAGGCGCTTGGAGCACCTGTGTGTCCAGTATCTCGAGGCGGCCATCAACCATCGCAATGTCCTTGTTGCCCTGCAAAATGCCTCTGACTTGCGTCTGGACTTTATTAAGGTAGGTCTACCAGGAACTCATTGCCAGCAGCCATGGTTCAAAATGGATTTACTTTTAAATGCGTAAGCATTTCTACACCTACCCAACGAGAAACCTGTCCGTCCGTCATATAAGACGACTGCAATGGCTCATACCCCCGTAAGCAAGCAAAAAATGCAATGGATCATACCCCCGCAAGGCTGAGGCTACAAACTCTCTGCAAAGTGAAGGGAACAGTGCGTACATTCATTGAAATCACCTATACAACACACAGAACAAGCTACATTTCCATAAAGAACAAGCTGAAAACAAGCATCCGAACAATCAGTAATGCATTGCAAACCCTCTTCAACAGTTGTAGTGGTGGTTTTGCAACAGCTTCGCTGGACATCCACTTTTGCAGGTTGATAATGACCGATAAGAGTTAAATCAAGTCTGATAAGGGTCAGATGTAGTCCGATAAGGTTGATAACGACTGATAAAGCTTGACAAGTGTTTATGCTCGTCAGATCAAGTTTGATAAGATTGGTAATGACACGGCGATGTGTGGAGATGAGCAAGTGGCAAAATGCTTATGCATACTTAGACAACTCCAGTGGAGTTTCTGCGTGAATTTTTTTTGCATGGAATACTTTTGCGTTCCTGTGACTGCCTTGGGGGTTCCTGAGCATATTTTTCCATGCAGCCTTGCTAGAGCCTGCAGTCGATAGAAATGCGGAGCATGTGATGAAGGAGCTGGCATAGTATTCACCATATTTGAAGTACCAGTGTAAGAGAGTCCAGCATTATTGTGCCAGTGTTGCTTAATGTATGGTCAATTTGGTACAACATTGGGCCTATATTGGCACTATATTGGCCCTATATTGGCCCTTCTTCTGGTGCCTCTAGGGATGCTGTTGCGGCACAAAAGTGTTCAACACTCAGGCACTTGGTTCAAACTTTAGTGAAAGATGTATAATTTAAAGACTGAAAATGAGGCAAACAAAAACTGAAACCACAAAGGATGTAGCTGTATCAGGTCAGGGTGTGGAACTGATAACTACATTACCATGTGGTATATGATAGTCTTATTATTGCCTCCATGCAGAGATGCTACCAGGGAAGGAGTTGCCTAACAATGCCTTGCATAATGCTGTCTGATTAGTGAGTGACTTGAATCCAAGCAGAATTTGAGGGTGGAACCAGACGAGTGTAGTGAATTTGTGCATTAACTCTGAGCAATCTATTATTACATGGATGCTCATTCTATTTGAGATGTGGTACCATCGACTACATGCAAATTTTGACAGTCTCATTGCCTTCATCGGTAATAACCAAGTGTTTATTATAAGCAAAACTGTTATCTATAACTTCGCTTCGCTGATTCCTTGCTATTTTTTCTTGGGGTGTTTGTTGCAGACACCACCATTTTCTTTCTCTTTCATGTATTTTTAAAATTTTGTGTCATATCTCTTCTATTAATTTTACAAGTGCCTCCATTGTTCTCAGGCATGCTACGGTGGCTTGACAGCATCTGTGTGATTCCTGAATGCAGGAGTTCTGCCTGAAGTTTATTGTGAAGGAGAGCACCTACAACCAGATTGTGATGAGCAAGGAGTTTGAGACAATTGCACAGCCACTCATGGTGGAGATCATCCGACGGCGACAGATGCCAGCTGTGCGCTCGTTGCTTGAGCCAATGTTCGATTATGCTGGTGAGGAGCTTGGGCCTTTATGCTTCCTAGAACTGCTTGGCTTACTCTGTCTTGATTATCCACTCATTACTTCTTATTGCAACGTTTGGTTGAAGCAGGTTTAATTTCATAAATTTGGAGAAGAGGAACATCAGTGAACAAACAGTTTAATATGTTCATAGTGCTAATTTTACATGACTGCAGTCAATACTTAAACAGAATGGTTAATGGGCTGGTCTAGAAGGAAGGATAAAATATACATACTCTTGCCTAATTTGTCAAAAATTGTGATGATGGCCCCTTCTGTCCTAATGGTAAAGGCAGTAATTTTGGTGAATAGTTAAGTTCCAGCTTGTGAACACTTGAGGAAGTCTGGGAGTTCATCTCTTGGTTTCTTGAAGTGCTGCTGCATAGTCAATGGAAATGGGTGTCTCTTTACTCTGACTTCCTTACTTTATTATGTTTTCTTTCTTTCTTGTTTTATGTGCTGTTGCATTAAGACAAGCTTTAGCATATGTAGTCAATATAAAGATGGCTTAACAATAAAGCACTTTTCAAGTCTTAGTAATCGTCAAACTGTGTGCACAGTTCACACAGTGTGCCAAAAACCTGAACCGACATTGAGAAACCTGGCATTCTAGAATTACCTAGGTAACAGCTAAATTTTTTAAAAGTTGATAGATCTCCAGCAGTGTTTTGCACAAAGATCTAGTTTAGCTGCCCATGGCTATGCACCATGATAGCACAGTGGCTTTGATGATATGTTGCTGAGCATGAAGTTGTGGATGCAATCCCTGGCTTCTGTGGCCACATTATCATGAGGACAAAATGCAAAAGGCACTCAATTGATATTTGGGTGTATGTACACATTACAGAACCCAAGCATTTGAAGTTAATCCACTACTGCTGTAATAACTGCAATTAATCTCCTACTCCACTAAAGTGTCTCTCAGTTGTTGCTTTTGAACATTAAATGATGTCAATCAGTTGAGCCTCCTCAAGCTAAATTTTAAAAATCTTAGATTGCACTAAATAAGCAAACTCGTATAGCTACAGCAGACTCAAGTATGCAATACTGTCACTAGATTTGCTTTTTTATTATTTTTAAAATTATTTTTCAAGAATGTGTTATTCCTTTATAAAAATAAAAAAAAAATTGTTGCAGGCACGACATTGGAGCAAGACATGGAGACCTTCTTGAAGGAGACGGGTCGGGAGTTTTGTGACATTACGCTGTTGCTTGATGGGCACCCGATCCCAGCTCACAAGTCAGTGCTTGTGGCCCGGTGCAGCTACTTTGAAGCCATGTTCCGGTCCTTTATGCCAGACCACAACACTGTGAATGTGAGTGCTATTGTTGATGCTGAGAGATTCGTGCTTGAAAAAGCCAGGTCGTTGCTACTCAAGCTTTCAAAAAGCTAATCGTTACTTCACATCTCAATTGTCAAAACTGTACTGCCCAGCTTGAATGGCATTGCATACATTGCTTTATACTACAGGGTGGTGATTACCCAGGGACATATTTTGCTAGCTTCTTTTGTGTTGTTAAAATTCTGTGAGGTGTTTAGGGTGTAGCCTATTTTATGGAAAACTGTAGAAGGGGCAGGTGGACCACACTTGTGAGTTCACAAGAACATGGATACCTCTCCCTGCAACCACAGCCACCAAGCATGCAGGTGGCATGTTATGGAAGGTGTGGGTGCAAATCATTATTCATGTAGACGGCAACATTGGAAAGAGCTTAGATAATGCAATAATTTTTTTTAAAGTTAGGACTAGAAGTAGCACGTTTTTAGGAACATTCTTTTATTATAGAAGTCAAGAACTGTATGACTTGCAGTTGCATAGAATGTGCAGCATTTTCCATCTGCCTGTGGGCATCACCTGTCAGGAGCCTCATTTCCCCCTCGCATGCCATTTCTTTTTTCCTTTTTGTGTTATTACAGTTTAGCATGGATCCTAATATTTAATGGCTACCATGTAAAGTGAAGTAGTTTATGGTTTACGTATTATATTGTGGTGTTGTTCATACTCTTTTTGTTATGTGCTGACCTGAAGCTCTGAAAGTTTCAAAATGCTGCCGTATCAACACTTTTTTGGTTGCTTCGTTCTGTTATGCTGTTGGTTTTGCTAATGATGTGTTCTTGTTGTTTGAAATTTTGTAAATCATGAAACGGCCCTTGAGAAACAGCTTATTAGTACGCTGATGACTGCTTCGCAGGACTAGACTTTAAACAGCAGGAGGGAAATTGAGAAACAGCTTATTAGTACGCTGATGACTGCTTCGCAGGACTAGACTTTAAACAGCAGGGGGGGAAATTTTTGTAAATACACTCTGAAATAGTTATTTTTCATGTACCGTTAAACTTCAACATAACAAACTTCAATGTAATGAAAGTCTGAGTGTAATGAAGTACGTAACTTTTTATACCTTTTTGTCCATAGAAAATTGTGTATATTGCACCTCAATATAACGAAGTGTGTTTATGCACGATTTCAGTATAATGAAATTTCGCTGCCACCGCAAATACTGAGACAAAAATGGAAACTTCTTCGGACACAGATGGTCAAATGGTTGAATTACATGCGGCTGCTTGCAAACACACCTCTCAAATTGCGAGCGAGAGTGACCGCCAAAGCGGAGCAGCGTCATGTTTCGTAATAAGTCCAAGTGGGATAAGATCCTATCACACCCCATGCGCTGTATGCTTTAGGTGTGAGTGAAAGTGGGCGAGGGTGAGTAGAGAAGGATGGTGGTTTTATAAACGCCATCTTCCCGGATGACCAAGGGGAAAAGGGGGAGAGGAGCGAGCTCATGGTGACGTGATCAAGCGAGGGTGGGGTGGGAATGGGGGGCAGGTTGGTGTGCGTCTCCTCTTGTAGTGCGGCCGTGGCTGTGGGCTGAGTGCATGCGCAGCCCCACGCGACCTGTTCTTTAGGTAATCTGCTGCGTGTGCAAAGATTGGGCATGCTGAGATGGTGTGTCATTGTGCACTGGCTTGCCATGTATTTAGTGCTGGAGGTTGCATATCTCAAGTTTCGCAGGCGCATTGAAGCGAGAGGTAGGCGAAGCATTCGCACCCTGCTTCCGGCGCTTTTCCTGATAGTGTCGTCCTATGGCGTGCGACATCATCAGCCACGAGGGTGGAGTAGATGCGAAAGCATGGCTGGCTTCGCTTCGTGCTGCCAATGAGACTTGAGAAAAACTTTAAAGTTGTTGCCAACTTACAAGTTTAGCAAATTTTTTTTTTATCATTCAAATTTGTTTTTTTTTAGATTCCCAATAATACGAAAAATCTTGTGGCCCCTTCCGTGTAAGAAAAATCCATTGGCGACTGTACTTAATTGCATAAAAGATTGAATTTCAATACAGTGACTTTGTTATTCATTTAGTTTTTAAATCTCAGATACAAATTCTAACATTCTAGAGCCTGTTTCCAAATTTGGAATAAAAATAAAACACTAGCTTATTTTTGCAAATGAGAAAATCTGTTATTCATTGAGATTTTAAATTTCAGATTGCCATCGGTGAGATGATTCCATCGCTACAGTCCTTCAACACCTTATTGAGGTATATCTACTATGGTGACGTTAGTATGCCACCTGAAGATTCTTTGTATCCTTTTTGAGAAACTGTTGCTTTGGCTTTCATTTGTGGGTTTGGATACAGTGTTGCTCTCTAAGGCATTCATGTCTTGCTCTCCCACTACATTGACTCTGTAGCACCAAAGCGGCACTCTCCTGCTGATCTGTGGAGATGTGTGTTCAACATCACTTTGCAGGCAACTGCCATAGTGAACCTCACAGTGCAGCTACGAGCTGGACTATCTCAGAGTTCTGCACTTGACTGTGCACGCATTGAGCATTATTGCAGTTGTCAGAGCATAACTGTTGGTGCTACCTCATTGATAATATGCAGTACCTACAATGTATTGTATGTTGGATGTCCTTGCAACAAAGTACTGCCATGACGTAAGTCTTTACAGGTTGTTGCAACCTGTAAAAAAAAAAAAAAACTCCTTATGCTTGCCTTAGAAAGCTAGAAATAAGAAAGCATTCCTATCTATACCTCCAAAATGAAACAATGACCACGTGGAGTAAATGTACCTAATGAGGAGCAAGACAATACGTTTAATTGATCTAGCCAATCAGAAATCTGCTAGAACTTGCCTGTATTTTTCTTTTTTTTCTTTTTTAATGCTAAACATTCCTGTCTCTGCCTCATCAGCTTTACAATATGAATGACTATAAAAACTGGTGTGTAGAACAAGGGTTCGTTGTTACTGCGCTATGTACAGTACACAAATGGAGACTAGATGGATACTGAATGGGAACGAAGATGCAAACTGACATGAAGAATCGCATATGTTTGCACCTTCGTTCCCATTCTGTGTACATCTTGCCCCTGTTAGTAGTGTACTGTAGACAGCGCAGTAACAATGAAGCTACACCAACTAGCCCAATTCATCGCTCTGTAAAACAAGGGACTTGTTATGAGCAGAATACACACTAACAGCACACATGGATTTGCATTGAACCCATCAAAATGTGCTTGCAGAGTGTTCTCCTTGATGTGCAATATTTCTCAGGTACCTTTTCTCTGCACCTTATTTTTATGGCTTTACTAATAATCGCCTACAAGCCTTCTGCAAGGAGAACCTGGAGATGAATGTAACATTTGAAAATGTTATTCAGGTATGTAGAAACCTGTGATATCGTCTTTAAGCTGGAGATGAATGTAACATTTAAAAATGTTGTTCAGGTATGTAGAAACCTGTGATATCGTCTTTAAGCTCTGGGTTCCTACAGTTTTGAATCGGATAAATTTTTTTGGTTGTACAGATTTAGTTAAAAGTTCAGAATAGTGTATTTCATATAGCCTTGCTCTGCCTATTTAAGTACTACTAGATAATTATTATTTGAGAAGGACAAGGAGCTGTGAAGAATTTATGAACATTGTTGCATCTGCATTATTGCAAGGCTTCGGTAACTTGAGCACCCTGGGCTATGTTTTTAGCATGCTAACCAGAGCAATGCACCCTTGCACTTGAAAAAGCCTGGCATTTTGCAACACAAGTTTCATCTATGAAGAGAGGGTCTTAGCATATTAAGGATATTGTGCAGCATTAATTCACATATTTGGTACCATGATGTCACTATGATGTTACTAGCGTGCAGGTGCGTGGGAAGAAAGGACACTTGACATTTTTATGCCAATGTTAGCTCAATGAGCAGCCATGAGAAATTACAGCGTAGGCAGAGTTTATTATATTCACTTTTAAAAAGTGTTAATGGTAAACTGTAAAGTTTAGCACACCTGCCAGCGTTGATTGTCAATATGTAGGTACCAGTAGGCAATAGCAGGCATCTATTGCGATTTTGTGGTGCAGAGCAGGTCTATACTGAAAGCATCTGTGCCAGCATGTACACTTAACATCTTAATATAGGTAACTGCCCAGAGGACTTACCATGTATGTCAAAGTCCGAGTGAGCGAAAGCAACATTTCATTGAATAATTTCCTCAAGTAAACTCCCTGCAAAGTGCGGCTTTCTTTTTGCATAGAACACCAAGATCATTGAAGGTCTCTTCTTGTGCTCTTTCTATTTCTCTTCATAACCAGATTCTGGAAGCAGCTGACAGGATCCAGGCTACAGACATGAAAAAGCATGCCCTTAGCCTCATTGTGCATCATTATCCAAAGGTTAGTGAACTGATTTTCTCTTGCTGTTATGTGCATTGGAAACTGGCATAGATGGAACATGAGAGCTGTTATGGATGCAAGCATCATGAAAAACAGGTGGAAGTTTCTTACACACTCAACTTCTCAAGTACACTTGTGTGGCTCATACTGTTGTTGTGAAAGCACATCACATTATTAATGCAATTAGCATTCTTTGCCTGCTTCAGCCATTTTAAGCCTATCTAATATTGCCTCCTGTTATATAAGGTGTCGCTGCCGATTGCAGCGCCATTAGAGGAAAGAAGATGAAGATGGAATAAACGGTTAGGGACTGAGTAATGTCTCCATTGAGATGACACTGAGTATCATGCACGATACAACACCTCCTACGCCGACCTAATGGCCCACGTTGTCTTCCAGCTTGGGCAACTCGTTATGTGCTTGTGGTTGCGATGCCGCCTTGGTCGCTCCATCCTTGTCATTTTAGCTTTATGATATGACTCTCATTATGTCGTCGTCATGCCTTCTATGCCAACCCAGCGGCCTAAGTTGTCTAATAGCTTGGGCCATTAGGTATGTGCTCGTGGTTGTGATGCTGTCGTAGTTGTTGCATCATCGTTCCAGCTTTGTCATCCGACTCTCATCGTGCCATCATCGCCATACAGTCGTCACGCTTTCGTTGCCACACTGCTGTCGTGGTCGTTCCATCATCATCACTCCAGCTTCATCATCTGACTTTCGTCATGCCGTCGTCGTCACGCCGTCATCGCCATACAAGCTTTAAGACATAGTTGTCACGCCATTGTCGTCATACAATATTGTCCTTATGCCGCTGTTATGCCAGCGTCGTCATTGTGCTGTAATCATGCATTCATTGTCATACCATCGTCATGATGTTGTTGCAATCGTTCCATAGTCGTCATTCTAACTTTGTCATGCCGTCATTGTCGCACCTTCGCCGTCACACTGTCGTTTTAGTACCACCCTTTTCACTTCGGTAACGTCATCCCATTGTTGTCATGCCACCTTCGTCGTTCCATCAACATCAATCCTTTTTCATTATATGGTAATTGTGCTGTTGTCATTCAGTCGTGATTAGGCCACTCATTTCATGCCATCGTCGTCATTGCGTCATTGTCAGACAGTTGCTTACATGCATTCGTTGTCATATTGTTGTCGTCATGGCACTGTAGTCATGCAGTTGTTGTCACTCCATCTTCATCATCTGACTCTCATCATGCCATTCGTCGTCACATTGTCATCATCATACAGGCTTCACGATACAGATGTCGCTGCGCCATTGTCGTCATACACTCCTTGTCATCCCGTTGTCCTCATACCATGGCCATGCCATCATCGTCATTGTGTCGTCAGCAAACAGTCGTCATCGTGCATTCATTATTGTTCTGTCGTCGTGATGCCGTCGCAGTCATTCTATTGTCATCACTCCTACTTTGACATTCCACTCTTGTCATCCCATCGCCATCACGCCATTGTCGTCACACTATCGTCATCATGCTGCCTTTGTCGATCCATCGACGGCATTCCTTCTTCATCATTTTATCATAATCATGCTGTCGTCATTCAGTCGTGATACGCCATTGTGGTCGCGCCATCGTGATCGCGCCATCGTGTCATTCCAGTTTTGTCATCTGGTTGTCGTTATACTGTAGTCATCACACCACCGTTGTCATCTCATTGTCCTCGTGCCGTCGTCGTCAAACTGTCGTTGTTATACCATAGTCATCATTTAAGAATCGTGATCTCGTTGTTGTCGTGCCGTCGTCATCATACCACCTTTTTTGTTCCATCAATGTCATTCTTTCTTTGTCATTCCATCATCCCACTGCATCAGCGCCATACAGTCATGATGTTGCCATGCTCATGGTCATAATTGGCAAGCGAGTGTCATAGCAAAGTTGGATGATACTGAAGTTTGGCGCACATAGTCTAAGCAGTGGAAGTCTCAGAATTACCACTACAGATGTTAAGTAAATATGACTTCAAAAATACCATGTAGCTACATTGCTTCATTGCTAATCGCATTACCGTCAAGAGTCATCGTGAGGCGTGTTCTGCTGTAATTTGTTTTTTCTGTTGAAAAGGAAATTTCTGTCAGATGTACTCATTCTTTAGTGCATTACATTGAAGCTGTTTTCAGTTGTCAGCAGTTTGTGTTAATCTTTGTGATGAAGTGACGATAAAGTGTACAAGTACGAGGACCATGTGCTGAGTGGCATTGGAGTGAATTGGAGGATAAATTGTTTACTACATGAACTCATGTTCACAAATAAAATTGAAGATATCAGCAGGTGTGTTGAGTGGTTGATAAATTAAGTGACTTTATTATATTGCATACAATTTTGTTGAATGCATTAAGAAGCGGTTGATCATTTCGACTCTGGATTGTTTAAGGCAATTCACTGGCCATTGTATGGTTCTTTCCTTTCTTACACTTTATGTTCACTTCTCAACAAATGTACATTGTGGAACATTACCTCTACATTATTATTAATTGTGCTGGTCCATCATGATGCTTTATGCAGGTTGCAAGACTGCCGAAGATACGGAGCCTTAGCAAAGATCTCCTGCTTGACATCCTAGAAGCATTGGCGGATGACATGAGCGATTCCAAGCTATGTCAGGATGTGTCATCAGCGAGTCTATGCAGTGATTCTGCAGGATCTGCAAGCTTAGTGCTAGATCCAAGCCCTTACCATGAGAGTGGCTGCAAATGAACCTTGATTCAAACTCCTTGGTACAAATGTATGCTTGAGCTCGTAATGGTTGCAAGTTTTACAGCGAAATCTTGTGCCATCAAGGTCTGGGCAGTATGGTAGACTGGTAACAAGTGCAAGCTCACTGTCTACCCATAATTCTGCTTTACGAGGAACTTGCCAACTAGCAAATGGCCCAAGCTGCCTGCCTTCGCACAGTATAGATTGATGCCTTTAATAGCATGATGACAGCAAATGCACCCTCTCCAGAGCTGCTGCTGCTGCAAATGCAGAGACCAACTAGAAGCGACCACAGCCCTTTATGTGCAGCATATCTCACTGCTGTCACATAAACATGTCATCAGCTAGACTGTGCAGCAAATCACCAAGATGCAGAAACCTTGTGCTTGTCACTGTAGGGATGGACATGCAAGACCAATCGATCCATCTGTCAAATTCTTTTACTGAAAGAACAACATGGTGTGGCGGCAAGGCCTCACACATTTCTCTCATCGTGTCCCACTTTGAGTAGCACCGCTACAAACTAAGCCTGTGGTCTGGTTGTGATACCACCTGCTATTCAATCTTAACCAAAGCTATATGTGCAAGTGAGCAAAAAAGCTGTCCCATGGCATTTACTTACAAGAAACGTGTGCCAAACAGGTGAGAACAGCAGGGTGGACCTGAAAGAACTGAAATTCAAAGGTCTGTGTATCTTATCAATAGTGTAACACGAACATTATTTTGGAAGGTATTTTGGACCTGCACTTAACAAGAGTTCTCAGCCTACTTCTTGTAGGTGTTCACATAGGAATCAACAGAATTTTGAGGTAGTGTCCCAACACCAAGATACCACCATCTCTGTCAGTTCATCATGTACCCCTGTTCTCCATTATGTACAACATCTCTGAAATGCAGTCCAACAACTGGCTGGTTGTTGCTAACTGTTGGACCTATTGACCACCATGTTTGTTAATAAAAGATAGTTTCTAGTAGCTACAAATTGAGAAGTGTGCTGTGAATATTTGTGCAATTACAAAGGCAATACATATAGTGCTCTACATCTTGCCCAGCATGATAGAATAAATTTTAAAAAAGTAAATTTTAGCTGTTGATTCAGTAGAGTACTTGCTATGGTTCTGAAGTAAATGTCTAGATTTTGTCTGGATAATTCAAAAATGAAAATGTTTGTAATTTAATAACAATTCCAAAAAAATTATATTGGACACCATAGTGTGTAGATATATACAGGGGTATTTTTTTTTTTTTTAGTTCGAACAGATTTACAAAAAAAGATTACATGGAGTAGTAGCACAATTTGGTCTGTTCAGGTGAATTACCTGAAGGGGCAGACATTACATTCATGTTTCCAAAATGAAGTCGAGGTTTCGACGAAAGCCCGTCTGGTCGGGATGCAACATGAAGCAATAAAACGATTTTAGCTTTTCTTTTGGTCGGTGCCTTCATTTTATTGCTTCATGTTTCCAAAATCTGCTAACATTGGCATCCCTCTTCATATTGTACTGAACTGCTGGAGGGCTGCTTTTCGCAAAGTAATCTGGAAGACCAATCTATTTTGAAGCACATTTTGAGGATGGATATCTTGAACGTGGTGCTAATTGTAGAATTTCTGCTTGTGGCTCAGTCAGCTAAGGCGTTGCGCTCCTGAGCACGAGATCGCAGGATCGAATCCCGGCAGCTGCATTTCGATGGAGGCGAAATGCAAAAACGCCTGTGCGATTACGTTGTAGTGCACGTTAAAGAAGACCAGGCAGTCAAAATTAATCCGGAGCCCTCCATTGCAGCGTGCCTCATAATCAGAACTGGTTTTGGCACGTAAAACCCCAGAAAGAAGAATTTCTGCTTGGCAGACATGAATTCATTACTCCTTGGCTTCAGTTTCTCAATTGAAATCTCTGTCCTAAATTGAAAAATTAATAACTTCAATTCGTGATTTTCTTTAATTAGCTATAAAGACATTGCAATTTCTCATGCAAGTAATTTCCACCTTTTTCATAAGTCCACCTGAAAACACAGTATTGCTTTCTATTGCAAGCGACTCAAAAAAAAAAAAAAAAAACTTAGAATAAAGAAAGAAAAGCATATTCTGGCACATTCAAGTGCCATGTTATTCAATATAGTGTTGGACTTGTCGACTGTATGGCACGAACTTCCCATGATGATGAAATGTCTGATAACGGAATATCCACAACAATAGCAGTTTGTTCATTCAGGCTAGTTGGTAATCAATAGCTAATGTCTTCAGATTGACAAACACGGCCAACACTTATGCTTGTTGTTTCAAGTCATTCTTTTTTTGTGCTAGAAGTATTTGTTGTGAATATCCAAACCTGTTGATATTCCCTGTGATCTCTCATATGTTCAGAGCGCGTGATAGATGCAAATGCTGTGAAAGTTCGGAATCCATTACGCATAATCTTCATATATATATTGATAAACATGAAGGTGAGCACAGTTTGACCCCTCAGCTGTCAAACACCAATAATGATAAGAGTGCAACAGTGTGTTTCTCTCTGTAGTACACTCGGTTACCGTGCATATAGCCTTTCGTACTGTATTCTTACTTTCCAGTGCTGCACTCTTATGTTGAATAATGTTGATTGCAACATTGCTGGCTGTTCTCTTTGTGCTGGTTTTATTTGTATGGTACCTGGCGTTAATTCTGGTGAGAGTCCTCTCTGCACACTTAAAACTTGTGTTGGCACCAGCTACTTAGGCCTCGAGGAAAATGAGGTGGTCCTCTGAATGACAAGAGGTGTGTGACTGAAATAAGGCGTTACAGAGTGCTTCCACAAGTGGCAGCCACAGTCAGAAAATTTACAGCTCAGTGTATGTGTCGTGGTTCCTGCAGTGCTACTTTTATATGGCACTGGCTTCAACAGCGGTATATAGCTTTCAGTTCATCTATTAATCTATTTGCTCAATGTTCTTTTTTTCTTTGGCTGTTCCTTTCAATGAGCGAGTGCTGCTGCCGAGTACATACTGGTAAAATAGGTACAAGCACTCTCCCAGCCCATTGCTCGGCAGCTACAGGAGTTTCAGACGCTTAGAAGGACACCCACCTAATGGGAAGTTGGCAGCATGGGACTGCCAGACTCCTTTTTCTGGTCTATAAGGCCGGATCCCATGCTGCCAACTTCCCATCAGGTGGGTGTCCTTCCAAGCATCTGGAACTCCTACAGTTGCCGAGCATTGGGCCTGGAGCGCGCTTGTACCATTTTACCAGTGGGTACTTGGCGGCAGCATTTGTATGCCTCCCATAGCAGCAGCGGATACTTGACTATTTAACCAAAAACGCGGTGGAACAAGAGGCACCCAGAGACCTTCGCAAATCTCTGTAGGACCCCCTTTCGAGATTACAACCCATATGAATCGAGCGCCGGGTTGTGGTACATCTCTACCCATTAGAAAGACCAGTCGGTTTCCGGCAACATCCGGATTCGAACCCAGGACCTTCTGCATACAAGGCAGATGCTCTACCACTTCACCTTCTCTGCGGTAACATTTTCGCACAAACTTCCTACACACTTTTTGCGTTCGCCCGCACGTCTCCCCTTCACAATGATGGTGGGAAGCCAATCTGGGCACAGGGTTGTCACCATTATGCAAGATATCTGTACTTATTGAAACAAAGTTGCAGATATTTAGGGACAGTGGGCGTTGCTACAGGTTGCTGTGAATACAAGGTATACCACAGAACACCTATAATGTATTGGTATATTATGTCGTACGTGGTGTCATCAGCATAATTTGGCATTGTGGTGGGCAATCAGATTGACACTTCATGTGTTTGCTAATGTGCCCACAAGGTTTCATGATTCACGGATGGCAAGGAATATGCAGCAGGTTACACGAGAAAGCCATCGATCACTGGCATGCATTGATGATAATCTTCAATAGTTTATGCCACTTTTTTTTTTAAGTGTGAAAGCTTGCTCTGTGGCCTAAAGCTGTTCAATGACGGTTAGATGGTGGCTTGATACAAAGCAATGGCTTGTAGATGAGTGCAGTCCGGGACAACTTGTCAAGGATCGAGGTGCCATAGGTCTGCGCAGACGGGCGAGGAACTGGGCGAGGAACTAGATTATTGGGCAAGTACCCAATGCAGTTTACGCCTAAGAGTTATTATTATAATGAGAATCACGCGCGGTGGGTGCGAACTATGAGTGCATCGTGTTGACGGGTTTAAGGCCTACGACACAGCCGCGTCCATGACGGTGACATGTTTACGCGCTACTGAAGGCACTACTGTTCGTTGAACTTCAGCTGCAGCTTCGTTGCGATTCTAACTTAATATTATGCGCCCACCGATAATTTGCGTCCATATAAGTTTGACAAATGTGGCCGGTGCGAGCCAGAGGTCTGGCGTGTGACATGGGTGCCATAGAGTTTCCATAAGATGCCGTTTCGCCATGTGTGTTTACTACGTTGCGGGTGGTTGAACCCGCGGATGCTGCCTCATGGTGGGACGCGGGAATGAGGTCACGGAAGAGGTACGTAAAAGAGGTATGGTGGGGCCGTCCACGGCGCGAACCAAGCGCAAAGGATGCTGAGCGTGCGCGAAAGAACCGGTTGCGTCTGGTAGCGCTTATGAAAGACACATAATCGAGCCATAGAGAAAGAAATTCTCTATGATCGAGCGCTGTATCACAATACTGGTTGTACTGTATATAGTTCTAGTTTTTTTATTTTGCTTTATTTTCCCAAGCCGCTTATTTTTCACAAAAATACATGAACGCAGTTAGAACTAAAAAAAATAAATAATAATAAAGTCACAAAAGGTCACGCGCGCGCACACACACAGAGATATATATTTAAAAAATGCGACAACGCTCCTAATGATAGAGGCTGTAGACCTGCTGTAGTAAACTTTGTGGACTTGCTTGTAGACCATTGTAGACTTTGTCGATCGGCGCGCCATGCTGCGCGTCTGCGCAGAAGCTGGTATTGGGGTTGGCTTAGAACGGCGTAGTGGAGCTCTGCGGCGCTTAGTACCCAGGTCTTGCGGCTTTGTTGAGCTATTGTCATTGTACGCTAATTTCTGTCTCCCAAGCTTGTACGCCCTTATGCTGTTTATGCCTAAGAGCTTGTAGTGAGAATCACGCGCAGTGGGTGCCAGCTACGAGTGCAACGCTTTAATCGTGTTGACGGGAATAGGGCCTAAGAGACAGGCGCGTCCATGACGGTGAAGACATGTTTACGCGCTACTGAAGGCACTACTGTTCGTTGAACTGCAGCTGCTGCTTCGTTGCGATTCTGACTTAATATTGTTGCATTGATTTCGTGCAGAAATTCTACCCGACTTCCAGGTGATTCAGTGAAGTCATTTCTGACGTTTCCTAGTGTTGCCGCAAGCGTTCGTTCTACAAGCCGGTTTGTGGGTTGCGCGTCCGCTCTCGTCTTTCGATTGCAAGTCTTCAAGGTACCCAACAATTTTTCGAGCAATGGAGTCGCCAACGAAGGCCAGCACGGTCAACGGCACGCTGCAAAAGACCGCTAAGCATCAGGACATGAGACTGGAAACCGGCGTCGAAGGTAATGGCTACGACCGCGCTGAAACGATTGAAGATATCATATCGGAGCTGAACGCCACGGCCAAGAAAGACGCACCGCTGTCTGAAGCACCTGCCGACGTAATGTTGCACGGTGATGGACAACAATCCATTGATTCTGAGGACCGGTGCGATCCGACTACTGATTCGAAGGCTTCTTCATCCGGCAATGTAGACGGCGGCAAACGGGACAGCACACCGGCTTCCACACGTGAAGAAGCCAAGTCAGCGGCTGTATCGACAGACGTTTCGGTCTCAGCAGAAGGTGAGAACATTGTAGCGTCACACGCAAGTGAAATTGATTCAGAGGATGCCAGAAAAGTAGAAAACGCATCCAACGGCGATAGTGATCAGCCTCTAGAAGGCGAGAAAGCGTCGGAATGCCTAAACACACTTGAAACTGACGCAAAAGAACAATCTGTAAATGAATGCAATGACAAAGAGACAACCAAGGCTGTCCCGGATTTGACGGAGGCAGATGATGGTTCAAACGAGGTGATCACTAGTGATATAAAGGTACCAGATGAGGCTGTAATGTCACCCCGTAGGACTGCCCGCCAGAGAACGGTCAGTCTGAAGCTGGCAGAAAGCGCCACTAGCAGTCCCAGTCGCAAACGTCGCCATGGCAGTGAAGGTTCTGATGCATCTTCTATTGATACACCTCCTTCAAAGCAAGAATCAAAACAAGGTTGCATTACATCAGACAGCGAAGTTGATGTTCCTCTTGCAAAAAGGAGGTGCAGAAAGTTAAGTGCTGAGGGTGGTGTTACCAAGGCCACAGTGAAAACCAACAGGCTTACTTCAGACAGTGAAGGTGACAGCCCTCTTAAAAAACTGAAGCGCAGTCCCAAACTTGCAAACAGGCTTGCTTCAAGTAATGGTGACAGCCCCCTTGCAAAAAGAATGCGCAATCCCAAACTTGCAAGCAAGGTTACTTCAGAGAGTGAAAGTGACAGCCCACTAATAAGAAGGAAGGGCAGTGCCAAACTTGCAAAGAAAATACCTGAGCATAGTCAAACAAGGAAAGGCGATGTACAGTCTGTGGAGCCTCCTAGTAGGAAGAAATCTAAAAAGAACCTATTGCAAGAATTCCCGGAAGATAAAGGAGCAGTGAAAAGTGACAATGACAGGCCAGATCTGCAAAGTTCTGAGCAGAACAGCACCAAAAGAGGCAAGCCCACAGACACTAAAAGGGCACAAAACTTGGCAAACAAGGCTAAGAGAAAAGCTGTTCGTGAAGAACATCCACTGAGCAGCACGCTTGTCAATCACAGTACACATGAAGATCGTGAGGAGTCATGCGGCGTTTCCAAGCCAAAAAAGGCCAAAGACGAGGCTGGCAGCAGCACTGAGGGCGTTCTGGACAGCAGTGGTGCAGCATCTGCTATGGTCGGCAAAAAGAAGAGGCTCGTGAAATCTAAGGAACTGAAGAATGACAGCTCTATCGGTCTGAATGTCGGAGACATTGGTGGCAGTGGTGACACTCGTGCAGATGAGAAAGGGAGCAGTTTTCCTGAACAGAACAGCTTTGCTCAATCAGCTGGAGCTGTGTCATCGTGGTCATCAAGCCATTTTAAAGCCTCTGATCATCATCTTCAGAAATCCATTCAATTAAGCCTTAAAGACTGGGCGCCATCTGCCAGACCATCCTATTTGACTATTGAAGTTCCATCAGTTAATGCAAGGAGGATGTGGGGCCCCGGTTTCAGTCGCCAAAGGCCAACCGTTGTATTTGGTGGATGTGACCCCCTGAATACATACGTAAATGTAGACGGTGTTCGTGTTCTGCTACTTCAGTGGCAGAAGGTCTCAAATATCATCCCAACCATTCGCCTTACTGACATCTTTCAGTGCTTCAAACATATGTGAACTAATTGTTTACTCCACAGTGAATACCTCCATGTTGCTTCATTTATTTTACCGTGTGTTTTTGTTATTTGTGCACGGCATCTGCATTTCTTATGGCTTTCTTCTTCTGCACATCATCACTGTTGGCATGACATTGGTCTGGTCACAACATTGAATTACACTGTTGATAATTAAGATTAGGCACAAATGTTTGGCAGCATTTCTGTTGTTCCCATTGGACCTGTGTGTTTTCTCTGTAGTGTTGGAGTAGTGCATGCTACTAGTCCTCTATTTGCAATGTATTTCGACCACCATACTCCGCTGTCAACAGTGATCTTCATGCTTCTTTTTTTAAATAAAACATTGTAATGGACATTGTAGCATCACCGTGTCCTTAGCATTTATGGAAAGGGAAAGAAATAGCCGGAGTTTAATGCTCCTTTAATGTAATTATCATTCTTAGAATACTTCATGCACTTTCCGTTAGCTATCTATCGGTGTCTCTAACTGTTTTCCTGCTAACTTGAATCACTGGATAGTCCATGGTCTAATGTTTAGAGCATCAAGTTGCTGTGCTGAGGGAATTGGGTTCAACATCAACCATCGGACCAACTTGGGTCACTGGGTATGTCTCACTCTTTAGTGACAAAAAAAATCCCTTAAAATTTATCAGGTGCTGGGCGGAATCGAACCTGGGTCGTTTATATTCAGACAATCTTGCTGAATATATATTCAGGCACGGACTTCGCGGCGCAACTGGTAGATGGTGATGAGAGGGGCCCGGCTGCATACATGCCTCATATATGACATGTTTCGGCATTGGCAATCTGGTGTGGTTTATGTTTCTTCAGTGCTAATCGCATTGACATCAATGTTCATCATTAGATGGGTTCCGCCAGAATTTTTTAACATTAAATTTGTGAATGTGTGCATAACCTAGATTATGATTTTTTCCTGCCACAACTGGTACTGTGCTTAAGCAACAACCGAGCGTGGCAAGCTCTTCTCCTGTTGTGCATCCATCTGCTGAAGCCATTTTTTTTTCAAGTAAAAAAAACCTTCAACCGTACTGTAGCTGTACTGTTAATGCATAAATTATTTGCAGTATAATGCCCAATGTGAAAAAAAAAAAAAAAAAAAAAAAACGGAAGGTTTTGATTGTGGGGGCTTTATATTTATATGCTTGTGCTTTAGTAAATGTTTACAGAACACAATATTTTAATGCTTGAAGTCAGAGGAACATTAACTCGGAGTGAGACCAGTATAGCCCAACTGACAGTTATAAGCGACAAATGTCAAAATCCAATATCTACTGTGTTCCTGTGCCTGTTTTTGCATAGAATGTCTGCCGGCACAGCAAATTTTTTTTTTTTTTTTATCACTGTTAACAACAAAAAAAAAAAGGTAGCAATCATAGGTACGAACTTTTTATTCTGCTATTGTGAACTTGTTAGCATGAGTAACAGTAATGAAGTGTAGTTCGTCTGTGCGTCCTGACATATTCCTTGATGGAAGAGACTGAGTGTACACTTGTGGGGCTTTGCTGTAAAATATGTGTGCTCTTCATTGTTTACAAAACATTAACTGTGCAAGTAAGCTTGCGTTTGAAGAACAAGGAATTTTGTATGGGGAGACTGGTTCAGATTATTTTACAGGGGCATTTATGTTTATTATGCTCTACAGTAACAGGCGTTTAGCACTTGAACAAGCTGACGACGTCTGTAGTTGAGTAAGTGAGTTATGAACATTCTAACTGATCAGTAATCACTGTAAACTTGTATTTCTAGAACAGTTAATCTGCTCTCAAGTCTAAGCGGTACAGGCCCAGTAACATGTGCTCTAACAAATTGTGTGTGTTTTTTGGAAATATTTTTCATTAAACCACCCTTTGCACTAGAATATTCACTCATAGAAGTTATTTGTTTTCTGTCAGTGAGGCTCTTAGTGAATAAAATGTTGAAAAATACAAGCCCAAAGTCCCAGAAGAAAGAAAAGACAAG
Organism: Dermacentor silvarum; assembly: GCF_013339745.2. Classification (NCBI taxonomy): domain Eukaryota; kingdom Metazoa; phylum Arthropoda; class Arachnida; order Ixodida; family Ixodidae; genus Dermacentor; species Dermacentor silvarum. The sequence goes on from NC_051156.1 coordinate 221,240,799, forward strand.
TAAAGGCAGGGGATACTACTTACTAGAACTAGAATACTAGAACATCTAGGCTCTACATCTACTAGTTCTTTTGTAAATGACACGTTTCCTTCAGTGTTGATATTGCAGTGCTAGTGGTGTAGCAGTAAAATAATGTCTATGCATGACAACTTTCTGTGGCAATTAAGAGTGTGATAGCGCTTGTGGTTTCTTGGAACACATGCTGAATCAGGTAAACTTCACGTGCAGTGGTTTCACTTTTGCCCAGACAGGGAAGAGAAAAGCAACAAAACAAGCCGGAGTTGACACTCAGTGGTGTATTTAAACTTATTTTGTTGTAAATAAGGTCTTTATGTTTTCTCTTTCCCAGTTTAACTAATGCGAATGAAAATGTGGGACTTTCTTCACGAGCGCTTGTGTGTTTTTTGCCTCCGTAGCTTGCCACAGAAAGTTGTCTGTGAGTATAGCGCAATATATGCTGCCCTTTGTTAAGATCCACATGGAAATTCTAGACAACGAATGAACTGATCAAAGGTTGGTCGTTAAAATTGTATTGCGCAGCTGTTTTTGTTCTGAGAGAAAAGTCAGGGTTGGGGGAGGGCGACACCACAGCCATCTTGCTCAAGGCATAACCTCGACTATGCCATGGTACATCAACTCTTGGCCTTCCTTGGTGGCCTCTTTTGAGTACTTCGTCAGCTTTCGTAATCTGACAAGAACCAGTGTATCAACCCTGACGTGGCCGATGGCGTCAGGAAATCTGAAATTATTGGTGATAAAACCAGACTTGCAATGTAGTGCTGTGCTACTGAACTATCTGGGGGCATGCATACTGACCTTTCAACTGTTGACAACTTGTGTGTTGCCTTTGATGTGCAGCCACACCATCTCATGCTTTCCCTTCATATCCTGTCATGCCCGTGTCCACACATAAACAATATCATTTGAAAATGTCGCTTCATTTTCCTAGTTGTATATCGAAGCATCACCAGTGACATCTTGATGTCTTGCAGTAACCACATGCTCTGTGGGAGTTTGGTCTGGCTGCACTGTGTGCGATCATGGGAAAATGAAGTGTGAACAGGAAGCAGAACACTTTTTAACAACTAATAATGGTGACAGTGATTTTGTGCTGCTGCTATCCTTTTGCCAAAGATGATGCCAGCCTCAATTTATGCATGCGAGTCAAAATCTTGCAGACACCAAGTAAATTCTTGAAAGTGGAAAGCAAAATAATAGGCTCAAGTTGCCCTAACTTGTTTCCACTTAATTTGTCTATATTAGTAAATAGCCTCGCTGTAACACCAATTGTTATAATGCCTATGGAAACGCTGTACAGTGAATACTGGGTATCACACTTCAGCACTGCTGATCTGTCGAATAATTCACACTTGCTGTAGCGCTCTGGTTAGCTCAGCTGGTAGAGCGATTGTGCAAGGAAGGCGCTAGGAAGCTTTCTAAAATTTTTTAATTTTTCTTCAGCTAGGAAGCTTTCTAAAAAAAACATTATGGTTTTCTTTTGTAGCTTCATGGTACATTTAGCTGGATGAACAGCATCCTTTTGAGGCTCAAGCATTGTGCAAGGTAATTGAGAAAGTGCTAGTTGATCATTAAAACTTTTTTTCTCTTCATCATGTTTTTTGTTTTGTGTTAGTGTGTGTGGTGTAACCAATTTTGGCATTAGTTTCAATTAGCTAAATCAATTTACTACATTACCTCTATGCCCTGATACCTCTACCTTTTGTCATTTCACTGTCTTTTTTCTGCAGGAATAAACATTTGTGTGGAAAGTAAGCACATGCAATTGTATTTCCAAGAGACCATATTTCTTTTTCACTGTGGTGTCTATTTTAGCATAGCCCCTTCAGTCATGGTGTAAGTACATTTCTGTACACTTGTTTTGCCAATACTGTCCAGTAGTGGCAAAGAAAAACCATGGACATAGAACTGCAAGCAAATTGAATACTCTGTTCACGCCGTCTCAATTTAGGCTGAGAAGTGTACTGGCAACTTCACTGAAGGCACTACCATGTTTGACTGAATGTTCGACATGTCGCATTCTGCCAGTAATGGGTGAAGGAATAGTTGTTCGTTCACCGTAATCGGGGCCTGCAGCCAATAAACTTTCTCATGTCCTTGAGCCAGTGATCATATTCTTGTGGAAACACGACTGTGTGTACAAAAAAAGATCAAGGTTTAATCACTCTAATTATGAGGACTCGTTAGAACATCTATAAAAGATCACCCTACCATGCCGACTTCCTCTCAGTAGAGTCTGCCACACTTTGGAATAAAATTAAGTAATTTTCAAACATTGACAGTGCATCATAATTGGTGACTGAAGGGTTCACCCATGCTATGGGCTAGTTGGCAATAGGAAGATTTATGGAAAAAGAAAAGCAGAAGACTTGATTCATGACACTGTTAGTCATAAACTTGTCACTTATAAAGTTCACTCACTCACTTATGAAAATGTGTGCCAAGTTTGTACAGAAATGAGAAATTATTTTTCCTTAACTTAAGCAGAGTGAAATTTTGTTGTGAGATGTCCATCTTGATGAGCAGGAATTCGCACCTCGTGCTTACATAAAATAGAGTTGCATATTTGCTTTTCACTCCTCCATTCAGCTTACTGTAGATGTTCTGCATGCTGGGCATCAATACATAGCTGATAGCTATGCTTTGCATCATGTCTTCCTTCCATTCAGCTTTTGCAGGAGCACAGCATTCCTTAGCACTATGCTTTACTGTGGCAGACCTTTTGGTTACTGCATAAGTTATGTTCTCAGTTAACCAAGTGCTATTAGTGTTGTGCAGTATGAGGGGAAGATGGGGAACTACTGCAAGCTTATTTCCCTGTATTGACCACACAAAGTGCAAATGAAAAGCAGTGATGTCGTGCGGTAGCTGCCGAGGCTAGCAGCATTTGTTGGGAATTGGGCTGCACAAGGTCTGCAATACCTCGTAGCATGCTGTGGTGCACATTCATGCGATGCCAAAACTTGTTACAACAATTAAATGTGATAATTTGGGTTGTTATTCTGCAGTGAGTGTAAACCCTCAGAACAACTTCGCTGGAAAACAACTAGGCCAACAATGTCTGCTAGTGTGTTGTTATTGTTGCAACAATTGTTGATTCGATGTGACACTACTGCCAGCACCACCAGTTTGTGGAAACTGTAGGCCTAATTTGCGGCAGAGTTAGTCGACCATATCTTTGAAGGACCTTTTACGAGGTTTAGACATTGCAAACGAACAAGCCCAATGTGTAAATCGTATGGCGATGATCGTGTTTTCAAAGTTGTGCCGCATAGGTTACTGGAAAACAAGACAAATGGTACATGGACCAAGGCATAAAACAAGGTGCGCACTTCATTTCCCGTTTTGCTCAGCACCAGTTCTGTCGTATAAGTTCCTTTGCACTGTTAGAAAACTGTCAGCCGTCTTGTTCCGTCCATAATGTGTCTTGTTTTCCATTAACCTACATAACGTCAATTACTTGAATATATCAAAGACCAACTAGCCCCTCTACCTGCTGTTCTGCCGATATTCAGTTATAAACTGTTTAGTCTGTTATGCCTTAGTGTTATGTTATTTCTTAGTGGTGAAATGTATGCCGACAACCACTCTTTTACTATCCACCCATCAGGTTCTTTCACAAAACCACACCTCTACTATGTACACCTTTTGTTCAGTGTGCTACAGTGGCAGCAAAGATCACACTACTGAAGTGGGGAACTATTGCAAACATAGCACCACACACTGAGCAAGTGCCCATTATTTAATGAGCATTTTTGATTATTTACCACCACTCACCTGGCATTTCCTAACATGCACCCAGAACCTACTTTGGCAAGTTTTAAAAACTACAAAATGACACAGAAAGTGCTTGCCTGTCATTTGACTGGAGTAATAATGCATCAAGTTGCCAGGGCTCCACAGGGCTATTTTGCTCTTTCCTGTGAGTGCAGGGATTTCATTTTGTTCAGACTTCCAAGGCTCACTCGATGACTTTTGTGATTAAAAGAAAGGCTTGCAAGTTGTTGGCAATTGCCAAGTCTTTTTAATAACATTTGGAAGTTCTTTTCGTGCTATTCATGCTAGGAGTATAGTTTTATTTTTATGCACTCTGGCAGTGGGCTAATGGCAATAAGTCTTAATGTATGCCAGTTAGCTGTGATGCAGAAGTTTTAGAACTAGACAGTGTCAGTCATGTTGATTTCTCCATCTACATCTTGGCCATGCTATTAAATGAGAGCTTATCTAATTTTTTTCTTTTGATTAACAAATTTTGGGTGGATGCTTGTTCGTCATTTCACTGTACTTAATCATCTTGCATCGTTTTTGTTAGAAATAAAATGGCTAGCAACTTGTAGGGCAGTACAAACAACATTTGTGGGATAAGTGGTTGAATACAAAGCCTACATGCAAGCAGCACAACATAATAAAATGGGGATGTGCCATAGTGTATCATTCTAGCTCTCTCTGGTGTTTGTTCCTTGTACTAAATGAAGCCAGCAAAGTTTCAATGCAAGATGCTTTTATGATATCCCAAGCATCAGGAAAACCAGAGTTGTATTCTGTAGAAGCAGCTGATTCAGTAAAGCTTTCAAAACAATATTTACTAAAATTTAAAAAAATGCTTCAATATACTGCACACACAACAGTTTATCATGGTACACTTCTCACTGTGTTACACACACATTGCAAGAAACGTCAGTAGTTGGCACAAATTGACAAGGGAAACAGACAGAAAAAGCTTGTTCTTGACCTAGTTGGTGTTATTAAAGGATATGCTTAGTGATAGAAAGATGAACCAGAAACCGGAACAATAATGACAACACGTTAACAAGATGACATGCGCAGAACGCAACATTGAAATGACATGGCGTGCGAAAGGTACAATCAATGGCTAATGGGACAGCCAGTTGTCGAAAAAGATTATTTCAGAATTGTACAGCATAATGATGTTTCAATGACGCAGCTCGACTTCCACTACAAAGTACGATTCCTCAATCACCTTTTCGGTGCAAATGAGGCGATATGAGCATTCTGCGTCAGTCACCTCGTCTATATATTTCCGCATTTGTGCATAGAATAAACTAGTTGGATGGTAACGCCTGTGTCGTAATTTTTGTTCCCGTTTATGGCTCGTCCTTTTAGAAGTAATAATGTCCTTTAGATTTGTTTGCTGTCATTTAGAAAAAAGCCCTCGACTTCACTGACTTTCGCATTCGCAGCCTCTAAAAATCAGCTTGACAAAGCTGCTTTTTAGCGGCTTTTACTCCCATGCACCTCAAACATGTTGTATGTAAACATGTTGGAAATAAATTCAATTCACATAATTACTATGACAGCAGTCATGAGCCCTCAATTCCTCAATACATTTAGACTCCCACATTATGACGATCACAGGGAGCCCTAATCATGAGAAGGAAACTTCCAGAAGAATAAAAATGGGTTGGAGTTCATACAGGAGGCATTACCAAATCGTCATTGGGAGCTTACCACGGTCGTTGAAAACAAAAAACAAAAACAATTCATTCTATTGGTGCTAACATATGGGGCAGAAATTTAGAGGTTAACAAAGACGCTCGAGAACAAGTTAAAGACCATGCAAAGAGTGATGGAACGAAAAATGTTAGGCATAACGTTAAGCGACAGGAAGAGAGCGGTGTGGATCAGAGAGCAAATGGGGATAGCCGATATTCTAGTTGACTTTAAGAGGAGAAAATGGTGCTGGGCAGGCCATGTAATGCATAGGGGAGATAATCGGTGGACCATTAGAGTTATAGAATGGGTGTCAAGGGAAGGGAAGTAGAGCCGAGGACGGCAGTAAATTGGGTGGGGTGACGAAATTAGGAAATTTGCAGGTGCAAGTTGGAACGGATAGCGCAAGACGGGTTACTGGAGAACACTGGGGGAGGTCTTCGTCCTGCAGTGGACATAAAAATAGGCTGATGATGATGACTGCGATGATAAGAATCCTATAGTACTCTTGGAAAACTCTAGTGCCAAACGAAGAACTCCTGAAAACCAAGAGGCTCCCCCACAATCTGAAGAAGCACGCTGTAGAAGAGCCACATTGCCATTTCTCATTTGCAAGCAGACATTTAAGGCATGCTCGCTTAGTTAGCCCTCCGCAAAGTGGCCTTTACGTGGTTTTCTTTTACTCGACCCATTTGTTTCACAAACCCGCGACTTATCACCTTGCATAACGACGTGAATACCAGTGGAGAGAGTGTTGCAATGCACATGCACTAAAGTTGCAGGCATTGTCTCAACCAGCACTATTATATGGCACATTAGATGACCTCGGCAGATAATTGATGGAGTTTGTTAACGTCAAATGCAAGTCCAACCTTTAACGAATTATAGGTTATAGCTAAGTAAATAAAATAATTTCTTGCCGATTATGCCACGTAATGAGTTAATAAACAGATATCAGATATAACGAAGGTATTCTGTTGGATGCAACTTTGTTGTAATGTTTAATGGTGTTATTTGCGTACTTGTGCAAATCGGCAGCAGTATAAAATCACAGGAATGTTGATACAATTCCAGGTAAACTTGCTCCGATATCTTTCCTTTTTATGTTAGTAGTACTAGTTATTGTATTTACAGAAAAGGACAAAGGGGGGTTGTGGTTGGAGGGAAAAGGAAGACAATCGGTATCGTAACTGCCTCACTTTCCTGTGGACACCTGAACTCTCTTGAGGTCTTGGGGAAAGAAAAAGCTGTGCTGTGCATGAACAAAAGTATGATGGATGAACATGTCCAGCTCATAACTGCTGTTTGTGATAAAAGTGTTGGAAACAATTGACTTTCTCCGAGTAATAACTAATATTCAAAGACGTGCTACAGGCAATGCAGTGAGCAGCAGGGTGTGCACCAACAAATTAGGTGTATTATGTGTAACTCGCATCAGGTTACAAGTAAAAACACAGAAAAACTTGTTATTCAAGTTACTATGAAGCAAGTCCCACAATAGTCAGTGCCTGCTAGTCTCGTTTTACTTCTGTATGCAAAAATAGAAAGCCTAGTTTTAGGATTCACCTTTCTGTTTAACTGGGGACTTGTCACCATTTGTCACTTAGGGTGCTATTAGAAGCAATACAACACCATAAGTGGCGCAGAGCAAGAGCAGTGCCATCAGTTTACATACAATTGCACTACCAAAAAAAAAAATAATAATAATAACAGAAGACTTGTATTTTTGCACACAAATTTCCATGCCTGATTGCCCATACTTGCTACCTACAGGTTTAGAAAGGCTGCCCACAATGATTTCCCACTACTGAAATTCTTCACGCTTTTATTGACATTGAAAAAATAAATAAAAACAAAATAATATATAAAACCACTGATATGGCATTGAATGCTAGAAGTAAAGCCTAGCACCTAAGATGACTAGCTCACGCATGCTAAGAAGGTGTGGTGGCATACATGTAACACAAGCAACACAACTGACTGAAATATTCCAGAGGTATTTCTTGGCTTTGCCAAACGAACAATTTGAGTTTAAGTGGGAGGTCTCCTAACTTGTTATGTACACAAATTCACAAAAGAAAAAGTTGAGAAAAGCAGCAAAAACTGATGCCGCACGGAAAGTCACTCGGGCATCAGCACAGCAGAAGAAATAAGTAATGCTGCTATGCCATTGTGCTAGCCATACATCATCGACCTACGTCAACATATATCATCATCCTGTGGTCATTCTTATATACTATCATTTTGCGTGAGCAAACCCACATGCCAAAATAGTTGTGTAAAAGTGTCAAGTGCAATAAGGCATGTATGGGCTGCTGCAAAGTTTCAGTGGAGTTGCCACCGTGACCGTCCCTAGTTTCAGCCCATGAATAGTGCCACCATATTTCATTGCACATACAGCCAGGTCCATATGAATTGGTAGCATAGAAGCTTTTGGCAGCATAGAAGACCAGCATTCATGTCAACATCACAAACCAACCAGCCCAAGTTAAGCTAGTTCTACTCAATGTGAGCTGGGTCTCCTTACATTGTGCTACGTATAGAATGTACAGCCTTGCAGCGACATTGAAAAATTTGCTGCTTTCCAGACGACTTACATACTCTTAAGAAAGTGCAACTTCCTCCAGACAGTGGAAAAGGCAGACCGCACAAAAATCAAAGGGCCTTTGGTCATATGAAGACTAATCAAATCATGCAATAAGCAGTACTAAAATCTGGCCCAGATGGTCTGCAAGTGTCTCCAGTTGATGAAAACAAAACATCAACAACAACAACAACAAAAAAAACATTTTCAGGGTTCTTTACGGGATGAAAAATCTCTCAAAGATCGATGAGCAGATCTAAGCCACGCTCTTTCTCCTCTTTTCGCTTCCGCTCCTCTATGAGTTTTCGAAATCGCATCCCGTGCCGTCGATGAAGCTCGGCAAATGTGTATTTTGTCGATGACCGTGACGACACTGGGGTGTTAGCTGGGACACCGCTGCTGCGCTTGACCGCTTCACTACTGTCATTGCCAGTACACCCGTCCTCCTTCCAGCGGTCAAAAGGGTTGAAACGCGCTGCACGGCCTGATGGAGTATCTCGCACACACAGGCAGCTGTCAGAGCGGTTTCCAGGCAGCTGTCCTCCGATGAGCAGGGGCACAGTGTTGCCACATTTGGCAAGGCGCTCGGCCTCTGCTACTTGGCTGAGTTGACGCTGCAGTTCAGCAACCATGAGCTTCATGTAATCGTAAGACGCACATGCCAATGCTTTCATCCAAGCCTCCATTGACTCCTGTGTGTCGGCTGACAGCATGTACATCCGGTTGCCGGAGCCATGAAACACAACCTGCCACCCCCAGGGAAGAAACAACAGCTTTTAAAACTGCAATGAACACATCTGCCACTTATTTTTCAACCCTGCAGAGAAGACCACAACAGCTTCAATATCAGTCCTAAACATAGTGCTGCAAATGCAGATGGAGCTCCAAAGTGACACTTAAATCAATGAAAACCACTCGCGGATATATGAAACTTGATTGCCTTCCTCCAAAATGTTAGTTAGATAACGGAAGGAAAAATAGCACCTAAAGGTAGCATAGACCTAAAAAGAGAACCCATTTGAGTTCCTCAAAAGGAACACCTCTCAATCAAAGAAAAATTCACCCTGCCCAGAGTATTGAACGTGACACAATTAGGGTTGCCAACTCTCTAGCGGACACAGTCAGAACAGCGGGGCTGGCCAGTGCCAGGGACCGCCAGTTTGTACGTGGAAGCAAATATTTTAATGCAATTATCATTTTTTGCAAACTTCACCCAGTTTGCAGTATGCCTGTATATTTGTCCTCAGCTAACCTCTTTCATGCCAACTTGGGTCACTGGGTATCCATGGTCTAATGATTATAGCATGGAGCTCCTGTGCTGAGAGAACAGAGTTTGAAACCAACAGTCGGGCAAACTTGGATCAGTAGGTACGGGACAATGGGTGTGTGCCGCTTTTCACTGAACCTCTTTGTCGTCAACTTGGGTGATTGGGTGTGTGCCACTCTTCAACAAACCTTTTTCACACCAACCTGGGTCACCGGGTATTTGCCACTGAGTATGTGCAGTGAGAGAGAAAAAAAAGAATCCATTATAGTTTCACCGGTGCTAGGCAGAATCAAACCTGTGACACGTATTTTCAGACAATCTTATTCAGACATGCCAGAAGTGGACTTCACAGCAGCACCACTAGATGGTGCAGTGTATCCAGAGGGAAGCACGAGAGTCGAGGGGCACACCTGCTGTACACGCCTTATACTTGATGTCGTTTGGCAGTGGCTATAAGTGCGTCGCTACATTGCTTCACTGTTAATCACATTAAAATCGACAGTCCTCTGGAGATGGTTTCTGCAGGAATATTTTTTTAGGCTAAAATAGGTACACATAGAGATGCTGCGAATGGTCAGGTCCTACAGCAGAACTAGAACCCTGACAAAAATGAGACCACTTTCACGTTTATGACAATACAACAAAAGAGAAGAATGTGCAACCAGGCCATCAGGCATTATAAAAAGAAAATTTATAGAAAAAAAAAAAAGAGTCAGGACATTTGGCCATATCAACAGGGTCAAGTCAGGACTTTTACTCAAAATTCAGGACTGTACTGCTAAATTTGGGATAGTTGGCAATCCTAGGCACAACTGTTTTTTTCCGAGGATGCTGCGCTGCCAAGTTAGCTGACCAGGAGGCTAGTGGATGACTATATTCACTTTCATTAAATTTTCTCGACCTTACAGATGCCTACAGGATTTTAATACCAATCCAAACCAATAATTTCCTTGAATACCTATCCTTAAAACGGCTGGCTCAAAGTGATGACTGTACTGGGCTAAAACGCTGAAGTGGAATGAAACTGTAGTCATTTTGCATGTGGCTATGCATCTGCTAAAAACGATATCTCAAATATTAACAGTGAAGAAAAAGTTAATTAAGTTCTTGGACATTATGTGCAAAAACCATGATCTGATTATGAGGCATGCTGCAGTAGGGGACTCCGCATTATTTTGACCACCTGGAGTTCTTGAACGTGCACCCAATGCATGGTACACGAACGTTTTTTGCACTTTGTCCCCACAGAAATGCGCATGGCCGAGATTTGATGTCACGACCTTGAGCTTGAAGGAAAGGTTGAAATGCCTGGCCAATAGCTTATCGAAATAAAAGTAAAGAATCTTAGCTTCAGCTGTCATGCTTAAGCCATGCATTTAACATAGTGAAGCTGCACAGTGTGGGATATGAGGAATGTCATAGTAGAGGGATTCATTTTTACCACCTGGGATGGCATTCTCAAGCAGTCACTTTTGGGCAAATGATCACTTTCGAGAGATCTTGTGTGACTCAGCACCAGACATGTCAATTGTATACTTCTGTGTCCAATATTGAGTCGCATGAAACCTTGTGAAAGTGATCATATCCCGGAAAGTTACCGCTAGAGTACGCCGTCCCTGGGTTTGTTTGACATGCAACCAAAATGTGGTAAATAAGCATCTTTGCATTCTGCCTCCATTGGAACGCAGCTTCCATGGGCAAAAATTGAACCATCAACCTTGTGCTTATCAGCAGAGTACCATAACCACTAAAGCACAGCAGCAAGTTAATACATTTTCTTTGTAGGGGAGTGCGAATAGTAAATTTTGAGACCGAATTGAACAGGAATAGACCATTGCCAGAATCTAATCGAATATGAAATACTTTTCGCATAGTCTTTGAATAATAAACAACTGTTTTCACAAATACTATTTAACAATGTTTGCATTCTAGCATTCGTAACGTTTGCAAGTTTCCATCGTTACATTGCACATTACGAAGCATTATTTACTAAAAGACCCCCCCCTTTGCCTCCTTCAACACAAACACATACAGCAACTCTTTGGAGAGTGCGAATTATTGCTGTATGGTCAGTAAAGTCTGGCTCCCTGATCAATGTAGCTTGCTCCACTCATGTTTTATGCCTATACTATGCCTGCAGGCACAATATTTATTGTACTTTTGCTTAAATTTTATGCTTAACTGCACACAGTTGACATTCTGAAATATTCGAAAACTGGAAATATATTTATTGTACTGTAAAATAAGGAGCAGTGGGGCTGTGGCTAGTAAGAGGGAGAACGACGACGAGGAAGATAAACCTTGATTCGGTGCTCGATCGGCTGTGTTACCTCTCGCTGCTCTATCGTGCTAGTCGCGAACGCTTACTTCCAAAGTGCTTCGCGACATTATACTTATGAATAGTGCCAATTCGATTCGAAGACCAAATTAAATAGGATTAATATGATTAATATTAATAAGATAAATAGGACACTATTTGATTTGGTATTCGAAGGTTTCGAATATTCGCACACCCTCCTTGTATGTTAATGCACTGGATGGTGAAATGTTTTCATTTTTTCTTTTTCTCTCTTGAAGTGTTGTGTAGACATTATGCTAATACCAATAGCTGCCCACTCCTTTCTTCACATTTTTTGCTCTCTTTAGTCTATTCTTTCCACAACAAGCAGGGTTCAGACAAGTGCAGGAAATGCCTACCTTGAAAGCAAACATCTCCTCATTCTCAGCCAGTTCAACAGTACAGCCTTCAAGAATGACCACGCCTAATGGTTCCCGGTCAGTCTTCTTCTCAAAGTAGAACAGTAGGTTTCCCTTGAGAAGGAACCAGCGCCTCTGGTAAGCACGGTTGACTTCACCACGCTTGAGCAGCCAGCCTTCCCGGTCGACTGGGCTCGAGCTTAGCGCAAAGCTCACCAGATTTTTGTCGTTTATCTTCATGGTCCCTGCACATGACATGCCATAGAATGTGCTTTAGATCTTAAAAATTATGTTCTGTCCAATGCTGAAAAGACGGCAGGGGCCTCTTCTAGGTAAGTACACTTAAAATGTCAGCCACAAACAGGTCAACATGACAAATGTAAGCAATGTAACTATTAACAATAAAAACAATATATTATGCAGGTACAGCTATATAGATACAGGACACCTCATTCTATTGATACTGCAGTTTTCTAATTGTAGCCGACTACTCCAACCTCAACCGTGTGCACAAAGAGCATTTTCACACTTTTCCATATTCAATTTCTCACGAGGCACATTTATTAATTCACCTATTGGTGAATGTACTTGGGGCATATCTTTGAGTGTGGTTTAGAGGAGTAGATATATCTACATGTTTGCGTTGCAATGCAGTTGACAAGAACTCCCTGGTCATGAATGGCAGTTTACTGATTTCACTAAAAATAAAAGTTCTGATAGTTCACACCTGATGGGCAGAAATTTGATGGATAACAAAGAAACTTGAAAGGAAGCTAAAGACTGCACAGTGAGCAGTATTGTTTGGTTCGCAGAGCAAACACAGGCAGCCAGTGCAGGTCATGGAATTAACTGGTGGTCTGCAAGAGTAACAGAATGGGTGCAAAGAGAATGATAATGCAGTTCAGAGTGGCAGTGGATTAGATGCAGTCGTGAGATTACATAATCTGCAGGCATAGCATGGAGTTAACTAAAGCAAGAACATATTTATTGGAGATAGCTTCATCCTGCAGTAGACATTGCTGATGATTATGGTGATATAACAGGGTTGTGGGCAGGTAACAAGCAAGTTTCAGCTGGTGCACAAACACAATTCAGCCTAGTACCTAGCTTGCAACAAAGAGGTGCAACAGAATGAGCATTCTGGGATTATAAAAGAGATACGAGTGCATGCATAAATGACAAATTATGTTTTAATTACAAAGTGTAATCAGCCTTTTCATAAGTGCAAATGGCATCTGCGTAAAGCTCTCGATGCAATGTGCAGGCTGGCTATGCTTGGAGAACAAACCTGCCAATACATAATGCGCATGCTCATGCAGAACCAGATGCACATGGCTGAAGCAGTATCGTTACCTTTACCATTATTGTTTGGCATCAGTGACCAATACTAACCATTACTGTTTGCACTATCAAAGAAAGGTATGCCTTGCACATAAATGCACATGCCATTGTTTTCCACCAACAATGTGGGGGTGAACACGTGAAAAACTCATTACTTTGTAATCAAGGAACTCAACGGGACCATCCATAAAAAGATAGTAAAAGAGTATATACTAACAAGCTTTTTTTGATTCAAGTGCCTGCTGCTGCCAATAAAATCACAAGTTTGGTCTCACTTGCCATTACTACATCCAATAAACTACACCTGTTCCATGATGCATTCTGCAAAGGCAGTGTAATGGGGGTGAGATAATACGAGGGGAAGTCAAAAAGTAAAGGGACTTTTGCAATTTCTTGCACTAGGGTTTGGTAACACTGATAGTATCCAGCGGTGAATTAGTGTCGTCTGCAACACTTCTATGAAACATGTCACTCTTCTTCCCGCGTTAGTCGTTAGAGCGTAGCAGACTGTTAAACATGGCAGCTCCATTGTCGATCTGCACCAAGGAGGAAATGAGGGCAGTGATTCGCTTTTTGTTTGCGGAAGGTGTTAAACCTGCGGAAATTATTGGTTAAGCACAGTATGGTGATAGTTGTTTATCGCGAAGCAAGATCTACGAATGGATAGAGCGTTTCAAACAGAGAAGAACTTCTTTATGTGATGAGGAAAGATCGGGCAGGCCATCGACGTCAATGACTGAGGACAATTTGAAAGTCGTTGAGGGTATGGTGATGGAAAACAGACGAATCAACAGACCATCAGTGGACGAAATCGCCAATACTTTACATATAAGACATGGTTCAGCGCATTCCGTCTTACACGACAGGCTAAATATTTGGAAAGTGTGTGCAAGGTCGGTCCCGAAAAAAATGTCAGTGCAGCATAATGCACAAAGGTTGGACATCTCTCGTAAACATATGGCCCATTATCGTCGCGAGGGAGATCGATTTTTACAGCAAATTGTTACTGTAGATGAAACTAGGGTACATCATCATGAACTGGAAAGTAAGGCTGCGAGCATGGTTTGTAAAAACTCATGATCACCAGAAGTTAAGAAATTTAAACGTCAACCATCAGCTGGTAAGATTACACTAACACTATTCTGGGACATGGAAGGTGTGGTAGCCATTCATTTCACCCCAAAAGGCGAAACTGTGAACAGTGAGAACTATTTTGATGTGTTGCGAACTGAAACCTGCAATCAGATCCAAACGTCATGGAAAACTGCGAAAAGGTGTCATCCTACAGCAAGATCTGCCACATTTTGCCAAACTGACAGCCGAAACAATAAAGGAGTTGGGATTCGAATTGCTAAAACACCCGCCATACAGTTTAGATCCTGGCTCCAAGCGATTTTCATATGTTTGGACCACTGAAGGAAGCGCTCAGGGGAAGAAGATTTGCAACCAATGCAGAAGTAGTTGATGCAGTGCAAAATTGGTTACAGGTGCAACCAAAAAATGTTTTTCCGACGGAATCAAGAAACTTGTGAAACGTTGGGCAAAGTGTGTTGTAGTGCAGGGAGGTTGTGCAGAAAAATAATGTATGTTTCAGTTTTCTATCATTAGAATAAATGTACCTTTTCTCAAAAGTAAGTCCTTTAAGGTTTGGCTTTCCCTCGTATGAGAGGAAACACCTAATAAGTGCTCAAGAAACAATTACTTCAGGATTGTAAATTAAAGCCTCACTTTTTGATACCTGGAACTTCTTGCTGAAAAGCTTTTTTCTTGGTTTTCACACAAGAATAAACAAAAAGGAAACAAAGCTAAGCTGTTGTCATGCACTGTGAATATGCACTGCCCACTTTTTTGTCACCACCATGCTCCACTGCCTACTCGGTTTTTTCTTTTTTTGTCATGTGAAGAGTAGCAGTCAGATGTTTTGCCTCTCAATTGGCAAGTGACATACAAGGGGAAGAAATATATAGCTAAATTTAACCAGAAAAACGTACCACACATTTAAAAACATCCAAAATTGTGATGTCTCGCAACTAAAAAACTTAAAACAATCACACATTCACCAAGAGAGGTGTGCTTTGACAGCTTAATTAAGCTGTATAATTTGCCTTCCCGTTTGCTCTGACAGTTTCTTGCGATGTTTCACATCATGACCTTCTAGAAGAGGTCGTGTTTCACATTTACGAAGGCTACATTTGATAACAGAAAACCTACAGACATTGACTGTGAAGTTTAAACTTCACCTTACCAAATGTTGCAGTCATCCCAAGATCACTATGCAGATGGCACCGCGACCGTTCAGGAGTTATCTGGCCCCAAGGTGCGAGTGCGACTACTCGGCATACCGCAGTTTTCCCGAGACAAATGTGTTCTAGAGCGATTAACGTTTTCGCTCACCTCAATAGCCGCCCAGCCCTGCAGAAAGGGCATCAGCAGGGTATGCGTAATGCAACAGTGGTACCGTGACAGTACTCCAAAACAACCTATACGCCGCAGGGCAATGCTAAATCCTCGAATGTAGCACAAGCAGCATAAGTGACAAGACGCTCCGACATAAGCAGACCACTGAAAATGCAGGCAGCACCTAGCGGGTCACTGAAATAGTGAGATGCTTTAAGAGAACGTAGACGAGGGAACAAGTCAATAATAACACTGGCTCTGCGGCCGTTCTGCGCAGTCTGAAATGCGTGACACTGCGATACACAAATTTGATGCGCAGAAGCGAACAAGCAAGCGGTCGCGTGCTTTTGATTCTAAGCTATCCGTAGTCTTCGTACTTTGGTTCTTTGGTTGCTCTCACTACTTTCGCGATCAAGGCAGCGATGGTGGGCGCGTAGGTCGCACTTTGACCGCTTTGGCTGTGGGTTCGTATGGATTGTTTTGGGAAGAATGGTATCCACCAACGTTGGTTTTTTAATCAAACAATTTTTTGCAGGAAATTATCTGCTACAAACGCCTAAAGTGATTGCAAAAGCCGAAAAAAAAAATGCTTGTCACGTAAAAAAAAAAAAAGTGCATCGTTTTTAAATTTGCACAGAACAAACTTTCCAGCGCCATAAAATCATACATAAGTATTTTACAAGCAATAGACGTAGGCATTTGTATACAGCTTTACTTCTCAAATGTTTCCTCTGTACACAGTGCATTGCCTCCTTTACTAGGAGGCATTGGTACAGTTAGTACAGTTACGGTCATAGAGTTTCACGCTATAAAACGTGTTATAGTCATGGTTATAGTGAGAAACTCTATGGTTACGGTGGATATTATTTACTCATCTAGCCACCGTAGTACAGTGTACTATCCTGTTCTAGTACTAGTACGCTGTAGCATTGGTACACCTATAACCTCCTTGGGTACACCATATCCTGGAGTACTTTTTCATCCGCCGCATTGACAGCGACATTAGCTATGGTGTAATAGCAAGAACGCCCGCAATTTTTTGCAGCGTCGGTAGTTCTTGGTTTTGTGAAATAAACATTTGCTCGCGGGTAGCACATGTGACCCACAGCCCGTAGCCCCGGCACTTCGGCATTTCTGGAAACGACGTGTCTCCATCATGAGGTAATGATCTCACCTACTTGGTCTTTCCGACAGCATAGCCTCCTATATATTCCGACAGGCACGGTACGAAATAGTTTCAGTTTTCTGTCATCTTATTATGATTGCTGCCTGTCTAATGTCTTGTGTACCTGTAAAAATGAAAAACGCGAATCCACGAAAATGTAGAACTTTCTTTAAAGAAAGTAGAATGTAGAACTTTATTTAAAGAAATGGCATAAGTGTGCCGTGGCACACTTATATGCCAGAAAAGCAATGACACTTATGCCAAAGATTGCGGCTCGTCTGCTGCGGCTGTTTTCTGTGCATCTGCAGGAGGCTTGGGGCGAGGGGCGGATAAAAGGTTTCTTCTGAAAAGTCGGGATCTATTGTAGAAGTGTGACGCCGCGTGGAGGAAGGTGAGGTGTAAGCAATAATGCAACAAATGATAATAGTACAATGATGGCGCCCCCCCCTCCCCCTCCTCCGAAATTTTGAACCGAAAATAATTACTGAGAAATAGGCGCTTTCGTCAAATAGTCAAGGCCTTCTGCAAGTGCCCCCCGCCTAAAAAATTCCTGGCTACAGGCCTGCTTGAAAGAATGGTGTGCACATAATAAATAACTTGCCTCGGAAAACTTGCATTAGTTACATAACTAATAATGCCAGTTGTACATTAGGTTGCCTCTACAGAAATTTTTCTCAGGCCTGTATCTCTCAAGTTATGACTTATAAAGCATTGGTCCTAACTAAACTTGAATATGCAGCAGTTACATGGGATCCTGGTTTCTAATCACTTGTAGCAGACTTAAGGGTGGTACAAAACCATGCATCATGTTTAATTCTTTCCATCTATCATCGCACCGTTAGTGCAACTATGCCACACTGACACAAAAAATTATATTCATTCGTCACTGCCTTACGTTCTCTAATTACATTTTTTAATGCGAGAGCATTACTTGGCTCATTGTGCAACCCAGCCGTCATCAGATAGCCGTGGCAGAAGAAAGACACACAAATTTCGTCGCCTTCATTTAACTAAAAAATATGGTTAGGATTGGATCCTCTGCCCCACCACTGCTCCGTAACCGAGCGTGCTAACCACGGTGCCGCTTTGCAACAGGCGAGTGATGAATATCCTCGAGGCTGTGCACGTGGTTGGGCTCTGCTTGGCGGGTGATTCACTAGATGGCACACAGTGCAGTTCAAACTCATGGCAGATCGTGCAGCACGACAGGCCTCACTATGCATTCTCTACTGAAACACATGGATGTGGCGCACGATGTGAATGTCAACAGAGGCGACATACTTTGCCTCTTGGAGACTTGAATGAGTCCAGATGACGAGAGATCACGGGATACTCGTCGTGTGCACTGCTCAACGACCCGTCGTTGCCACTGGTGTAGCCGTATACGCCAAGCCAGGACTTCAACTCCAACCCGTCCAGCTCGGAGACTGCTTTGGTGCACGCGGAGAGATGTGCGCTGTGCAGTTCATCGAAACGGGACTTGGGGTTGTGTGCATATACGTGGCGCCAAATCTGTTTCAAAAGATGCTGCAGCATTTGTGTACAGGAATCTGCCTTCAGCTCAGCGCTGCTGCACGTCCATGCTCGTTCTAGACTTTAGTAAACGCAGCGGCAACATGTTCAACGCAGCAGCAATAAACATAGCAACATTTTGCCGCAACACTAAACTTGGCGACATAGCTCGGCGACCTAGCTCAGTGAAGCACTCAGCGACAAGTAATGCTCTCACATTTACATATCATAAGAGTTGCTTAGGTGCCTAGGTGCATATACATTTTTTCGGCGAAGCTGCCACATGTCCAAATTTAATGACATTTGACACTATGATGTCAATGTCGGCTTCTTCTGAAGCGAGAAATTGTAAGGTACTAAATAAAAAATGTGCGTGTACAAGTTTTTTGCTGTCTTTTACATTGTTGCAACCACCCATAGCAAGTTTGGCCATTGCATGTCAAATCCGAAGCCCCAAAGTAAACTGGCACGTGCCCCGTTGAAGCTGTTCCAATTCCAACCTGAGAAATTTTGTGGAGTACAACTCCTGACAGGAGTGCTGTAGCGGAAAGCTGCATATAAATTATTTTTTACAAGATTGAGGCTGTTTATAATACTTTCAGTTATACTCCACTACATTAGGTATGGTGCCGAGAGTACCTATTTCTCAGTCAAATGAGTTATGGCGAATGCATTAGATAACAAATGACACTAGCTTTGTCCATATGTCATCGCACAAGTGGCATTCAAATTTAAGGCATTAGCAAGTTGTCATTTTCTGTGCCATAGGTATTAAATATATAAATGACGCCCTTTCCTTACCCACCCTTTCTCATTGTACAAAAGCTTTCTGCCTTTGTTTATTTCATAACATTTATTATAATTGATTCCTTAAGGATAGGCTACTAAAACCATCCTACACTTGAACACGCATTGATCACCATCATAAAGCAGGTATTTAATTTTCAAACACTATGTTATCATGACTTCTCTATTCCCAGTGAAAATTTCTATTGGAATCAGCATCCCACATAGTGTTGTCACCATTAGAGACAATAATGCTTTTAGGAGTGCACTACAAACCTGGTTTGTAAATAACTACATAACTGTTGCCTCATTCCTGTTATGGTTGTCAATTCCATTGCATTGTTTCTGTTGTGGCTGCTGTATTGTATTAACATTGTAACTACTCTCCTCTCTAATTCCCTAAGGGCCCTGAGGGTAAATAAATGTTTACTAATTGTAGCTCTTTTTGATTAGTGTGCTGACAAACTTTTGTGAGAAAGCATTCTGTACAAGATACTGTGTCTAGGTAGTACTCTTAGGTGCAGCAAGAATTGTTTCGGGACCCTTTAGTGTCTTCAGAAAAAGCTGCCTCTACTGTCGGGTGTTGTCCTACAAGAAGGCAGCTCCTGGGATGGTATTCTTGAGCGATTGCTTTCGGAGACAGCTTTCATAGGAGGTCACTTGGCACTGACAGTGTTTCTGGCACTGTGCGATGATAGCAAGCTTGGCACAGTGCTAGGAACTTTATTGGCTGGCTGTATACGTTGGCATGCCCAGTGCATAGCCAGGCAAAATCTCATGAACGGGATTGTATCCCCAAAAGTGATCACTTGAGCATACTGCGTCTGTCTTTGGCGAGTCTGCAAACTGCCTTTCTAAGTGCCAGATTATTATGTAATCATTGGTCCTAAGTGGGGGTGCCATTGCTTTTACATTTCAGAATACCAAGTCTTTAGGGCACACATGACAAGAGAGTGGAAAGTTGAGCATGTTCATGTAATGTCCAAAGTCCAGTGCCCGGCACATCCCGGCTCCAGTGTTCATCCTCGCCATAGTTTTCTGCAATATTATGTAGCCTGAAACCGAGCACAACCGTCTATGATGGGTTTCCTAATAGGCGATGTGCCGCCTTGGGAATGCCAGGATATGAGTGCTTTGGCTTGCCTTGAAGGCAGTTTGGAAGAAAACATCGTCATGACTGCCCAAATTAAGGTTTCTTAACATGAAATAAGTCTTCTCTCTCCTAATCTTTCATTAATGCTTAATTGCATAGATTACGAGTATATGAAGAAAACGCCGATGTGGGTGGGGGGGGGGGGGGGGGGCGCTGAAACCAATGCACATTGAGTAGCAGATGTTTTGGTCATTCCTCCAGCTTTATTGGTCTACCGATGCTGCTTTGCAGAAGCCACCTGGACTTGCTCAACACTATTTGTAACAATGCATTGCCCACCTTGTTTGTATATGTTGTGCAGGCGTCTCCGAACCAAGGTTCGTGGGCCAGCTCCAGCTAAGGGACGCACCCGTACAGGCCCTCGGCAGGATACAGCTGCATCACCTAGATCAAATCTGGCAGCTGCTATGACCATCCCTGCTGAAAGCACAGTATCATTGACACCGCAGTAGGTTTACTTAGTGAAAACTCATTACTTACTACGGCAATCGTAAAATGTGCATTTTATCAGTGCATGGTGGCTATTGTGGCTGTACTACAGCACACTGAATGTGAAAGTTCTTGTGCATTGGGACTTGGATCCATGTTGTGGAACACCTGATGGTCAGTATTAATACCAGGCACGCCATTGTGTTCCCCGCATTCCTTTTTATTGCTGCCTTTTGGTCACATAGCTGAGCAGGTAATGTAATAATTAGCACATTTGACTGGCAGCTTATTCGTGTGACAGAATGGCTGCCTATGGAAGTGAGGCTCGTTCAAAGGTGGTAGATGTTTATATGGCATAACGAGATTAGGAAATTTGGAGGCGTTGGATGTATGAGCACTGCTGCATTAGTCCTCAGCATAGCACAGAAAATGTTTGTGCACAGTCCCCAACTTTTCAAGAGGAGACCTGACTTTCAAAAGTCGTGACACAATAACTATCGCATGCGTACTGCACAGATTGTTCATTACAAGCGCCAGCAGGTGATGGTGCATGCAGCCTAACCAAAATGAAGTTGAAAGCATATTCAATTGTTGACCCTGTAAGGGCTTACTGCAGCTGGTGCCCATCAAGATATGGCGGAGACGTTAAGAGTGAACGTGCCCTTCTTTAGCACAGTAAAGTGGGCTGCCTTATTTAAGCAAAAGCGGACGAGCATCGAATAGTGGTACCCACGTTTCAGCAGGCCAGCCAAAATCAACATGCAAGACAAGGTCACCTGTGTGCAAGATTATGTGATGGCACATAAGCGGCTCAATACTGGACAATCGCAGAGCTGACAGGAGTAAAGAAAATCGCAGTACAGTGTATTGTTACCAATGAACTTGTGTGGTTTCTCCAAGCTGGGTTGCTCACTTACATCCTGAAAGTGAATTGCAGTTAAAGCATTGAAACAGCCTTTCTCTTCAATGCCCTGAGAGCTTGGTCTCTTCCATCAGCAGGCAGAATGATGGCTATCGTCTTCTGGGATTTCGTGGGCCTGTTGCCTGGGGGGGGGTGGGTCTTTTGTAGAAGGGGCAGACCATTGCCAGAGAATACGATCTGCTTCGATTCATTGCCTTTGAGACGCCATCAAGTCTAAATGACTCGTGCTTTGGAAAGGGGTCAATCTCCCCCAAAACGCATCTTCGTATCATGCCTCTGTGGAAATTGCTGCCATCCGTTCCTGCAGCTTGCCTGTGCATCAACACCTGTCATACTCGCTGGATCTCTCTCTGTCAGATTTTCATATTTTTACACAGTTGAACTCTCTGCGGATAATTTTTCTCACTGTCATTCAAGCTGCTACTTTCTCTTTAGAGGGCCGACCTTCAAATTTATTTTGCAAAAATCCAAGCACCGGATTATCGCTGGCTGAAGTGTGTGGACAATCGAGAGGACTGCATTCGAAAGTAACACATAATTATGTTGAATTCCAATGGTAGATTCAGATCAAGTATTTCTGCTCTGTGTGGAGCAAGTCTATTCCAATGGCAGAATGGGAGCGTGAGTTGTGTGTTCCAATGGCAGATTGGGACCAGCCGCCGATTCCGGATCGCTCTGTGGAGCAAAAATATCTGCTCCGCCGAAATCGGCAGATTTCACCGGAAGTCCGCGGGTGACGTATTTCCTTCACCCGCCTCTGCTTCCTGTTATGGTCGCCTGTTTCCGGTCGCGGGCAGTAGACATGGAAAACATGGACCGCATGGATGCTGCGACGCGCCGTGCGCTTTTGTTCATGCTACTAGATAGTGACAGCTCCGACTCGGACACAAGTTCCAAGTCCAGTGATGATTCTACCGACAGTGAATGTGACGCTGCTGTGTGTCAACGGGCGTTTGATGTGATGTTTCGCCTGCCTTCAAAGAGGCCTAAAGTGATTGGGTTCGTCGAGGATGTCGTTCGGCGATACTCGGACGACGAGGTACCGTACAGCCCAAGGTGGTACAAGCGCGCCAACACGTGCGATGCTCGCGCGAAGTACCAGAAGGAAAACAAACCCAGAGAATGCTGGGACGATGCACATGAATGGATGGTTGCTATAAGCATCTCCTTTGAAGCGGTGTGGTGGGCTGCGCCACCAAGTTGTTGTTATCCTCTCTATTTTACCTCTAGTTCAGCGCCCTCTCAATTCATTTCCGTGTACTAAGTGCCCCCGCGGGAGCGTATGCATTCCATTTGCAGATTTGGTGCGAGCTGGTGGGAGCGATCCGAGTCGGAGCGACGCGCTCCGTTCGTGATCTGGCCGAGCGCTCACGATCTGCCATTGGAATTCAACATTAGTTACATTAGCTGCTTCCCTCTGGTTGGTGGAGAACTTTTGTGACAACCCTCATGGAAACCAGACATGATAGGTGATCTCTGTGTGAGGCTTTCGTCCTTGTGATGAGTGCAGTGGTTTGGTGAAATGACAATGATGATAAAGAGCCAAGCACGAGGGCTTACGGCATAATAAAACAAATGAAAAAGGAACCATTTGCTGGAAACCATGGAGCTCAGAGGAGACCAATCTTGGATGAAGCAATGCTCCGAAGAACCAAAAAAAGCAAAGCATGTGGATGGAGGACTGAGTTGCAGAAAGACGCGTAGCAAGAAGGTTGGGCACTGGACCGGGCATTGAAGACAAAGCTGTTTGCGCAAAGGCCACACAAAACATTTAATATACACAAGGTTAAAAAAAACTAAAAGTAGGTAACTAACACTTAAAGGGTCCCTGAAACGGTTCGGACAAATTTTGTAGACGCGTAGGGTGCAGCTACAGTAAAACATTCGCGTCACAATTTAAATGAAGCGTCTCATATTAAGAGAGCTACGGACGATTACAAGTTACCCTCCTCCTTAGCCATGCATTTCCTCCTCAACTCGCGCGCCGAGCGATCGGGGCTAAGCTCCGCCTGCGCTGGTTCTACGTCGTGTTGTGACGTACGTTGTCGTCTATTTCCGGTTGTCTTGGAGCCAGCGCGCAAAGGCTCGCCAACCTCTCCGCTAGCCGCCCAGCCGTCGATCCCCAGTGAGAGCGATCAAGCAGCGTGCGTTGCGAGCGTTCTGTCGCAGTGCCGAGCGTGTCCGGTATTCCAGTAACCACAGGCGGGCTGGGTGTTTTGACGGATATCCAGAGGCGTAAACTAAAGCTCCTCCATACCGCTGTGATGAAGGAGCTTCGTAGACGTACGTGAGCAGCCTGATCGGCATGCACGGTCCAGCCATCTGGTGACGCAGAGCTCAAACAGCCAAATACAGATCTAATATTCCTGTAACCAAGTGTAAAACATTTGAAACATATAAAAAGACAACGTGTTCAAAATTACGCTCCTGCCAAAAATTTGAGCCAGCAGCAAAGTAGAAAAAACTTGGTTACTGCTATATTAGCTGTGTGTTTGGTTGAGCTTTGTGCCACCAGGTGGCTGCACCGTGCAAGCAGTTCACGTTTGCCCCTCTGTTCATCACGTAAAATGTAGTAAAACGGCCAGTACACTTACGCTTGCGTTCACCTGAATACCGGACAAGCTAAATTCTATTATGGCAATCCTTCGACGTGAAGTGACGGCCGCAAGCGCGTAGATGCTGGCGCCGTTTGGATACCGTCAGTCTGATGCGCTGCAGGCACTGCCCTCGTCTGCTGCCTTGCAGCGGGGCATAATGTCGCAGCTTGACATGTCGCCGATCGCTACGTTTGCAGCCCACAACGCAAGGGCGAACCATGATGCTTGCGAAAAGAAAGAACAAGACCAACACTGACCGCGCAGCTCGCTCTAGTCAACACGGAGCACGTTGTAACACAAGCAGACGACACTTGCTGTGGGCCAGAAGTGCTTTTTGTGCAGTGATACATGTCCTTGTGCATTCTTTCTGTTACTTTCTTTTTATAGAAACAAATTAACTAACATCTAAACTATTACGAACAACATTTGTTCACCATAATGTTGGAAAAATTATCGATGACGCGCCCTGGGCAGCCGATCGGATAGCTGACCCAGTGACCTATTCTGGGCAAAAAAATCAGCCTGCTTGGCGTGCTGCAATCGGTAGCGATGTACATTTTTAAAACCTTATAATAAATTACACGCTTTAGGTGGAGCGCTTAGATGCGTCAATTAATGATCAGAAGGACCTACTCTAATGACTCAGTACGTTTGTACACAATCGTCAAAATCGTTTCAGGGTCCCTTTAATAAAACAGTTAATGGCAAGACATGTTTGAACGCACATTCACAGGAGACATATTTAACAGTATGCAAGAAAATTCCAGCAGAGCCCATCTCACAGTGAATGTCAATTTTAATGCAATTAGCATTGAAGCAATGTAGTGACGCACCGTATTGCCACTGCAGAGATGCATGAGGTGTGTGTGCGGCCAGGTTCCTCTCTTACACTTCCCACTGAGCATGCTGCGCCATCTAGTGGTGCTGTGGCGAAGTTCGTGTGTAGAGCGTGTATGTGTTCAATCAAGCATTATCTGATTATATATCATGCTAGTTCGATTCCGCCCAGAACTGGATAAATTTTAAATGCGTAAGCATTTCTATGCCTACCCAATGAGAAGCCATGGCATACATAAGATGTATGCCATGGCTCATAACCCCCTAAACAATGGATCATACCCCATTAAGCAATGGCTCATACCCCCATAAAGGCTACTAGTGCTCAGCAAAGTGAAGCAAACAGTGCATACGTTCATTGTAATCACCCATACAACACACAGAACAGCATACGTTTCGATAAAGAACAAGCTCAAAACAAGCATCCGAACCATCAATAAAGCATTGCATACCCCCTCAGCAAATGTAGTGGTGGTTTTGCAACAGCTTCGTTCGACATCCAGGTTGATAAGGACGGGTAAGGGTGGGATCATGTTCGATAAGGTTGATAACGACCAGTGAGGGTTGATAAGGGTTTATACTGGTCGGATCAAGTATCATAACATTGATAATGACACTGGGCTGCGTGGAGATAAGCAAGTGGCACCATGCTTATGCATACTTAAACAACTCCCAGAAAAGTTTCTGCGTGAATTTATTTTATTTTTTGTCTTGAAAAGTGGCACACACCCAGTCACCCAAGTTGGTCCGGCGGTTTGTATCGACCTCTGTTACCCCAGCACAGCAGTCCAATGTTGTGCCCATTTGACCACAAACTACCCAGTTACCCAAGTTGGTGGGAAAGTGATTAGAAAGTTTGCTGAAAGTGCGTGAAGTTCCTAAACAATGCTAATCGCATTACGCTAATGGCGAAATGCAGTTTAGTCAAGAGGTAAGCGTAAAATGGCCTCGAGGTGAGGTGATGAACAAAGCAAAGCAATCATGGGCTCACCCTAGCAACGGTCAGGTAGAGCGCCGAGTCGGAGTTGGCGGGAACACAGTTGTTCCAAGTTAGCCAAGAGGAAACAGGCCCAGCATCAGGAACCCTGAATATGAAGTGCCAGGAGAAAGAGGCGTCCTGGCCTGGCAGCTGTTTGCAAGCTCAGGCCTGCAGCCCGACCCTTGCATTTTTCCCACTAGTACAGAAGTCAACAGGCCTCGTTTGCCCTTATCCCTTTGTTAGGTATGTTGTGGTCCCCCAGGATTGGTCTATTCCAAGTTTCATGGTTTCCAGTGATTGGTTTCCTTTTCTTTTCTTTTTATGTTCTGTGTGATCTCATGCTTAGCTTTTGGCTTTCTTTTGTATTTTTTGCCAACAACTGCACTTGTGTTTGTACACTTCACTTGTCTCAGTCCTGCAGTGGTATAAATAGGTTGATAATAATTATACAAGCTGCACTGAAATGTATTGTTGCAGTATCAGTGGGGAAGTGCATTGAAGTATCAACACATTGAATATCTGTCCCGAGAACAAGAACTGTGCGTTCTTCTGTTATTTCCAGGTTCTAGCCACACATGCTTATGGCCACGAGTAATTACAGGTGCAGCTAGTAGCAGTCAAATTTAATGGGAGCAGAAAGGTGATAACAATGTATGAAACATCCCGTTAACTTGTAGCCTTTCGTCAAGTCTACCAGCTCTTTGTGGGATACACTGTTGACCGGTAACTTGTAGCCTTTCATCAAGTCTACCAGCTCTTTGTGGGATACACTGTTGAAACTGTGCATGAATGCCCATGTTACAGAAGACATTCTGAGAGAAAACTAAAGAAAATCGTGCGGATCCCATGCACTGTGGGAATTTATGTAAGCGAAGCTGTTTGCTTTCATTGAGGATAATTAACGGTGATGTTGATGGCGAATGTTCAATTTCAGTGTTTAGCTCAATACGAGAGTCAGTTGATGTTAAATGTTACCTTGCATGCACCAGTAGTACACAGAACACACAGCAAGATGTGTTTGCTTGAGGCGTTGTTGTGAGCCATCGTTCAAAATGTTCGAGAAGGTTAGCATTACCATTGCCTCACAGGGCACATCACCTCGTGGCACTGTGAGGCATAAGTGCCTCGCAGTGCATATCACCTCGGGGCTGTACGTGCCAAAACCACAATCGGACTATGAGGCGTAGTGGCAGGCTCCATAATAATTGTAACCCCGTAGCGTAGTTTAACATGCACCTAAATCTAACCACACGAGCGTTTTTGTATTTCTCCCCTGTAGAAATGCGGCCGTCGTGGTCTGGATTGAACCTGCAACCTTGAGCAACGTCATAGCTGCAAAGCTGCCGCGGAGGGCACAGCAGTGTTGATTTGACGTGCGGCCACTTTCGTAGTGTTGCCTAGATGCTATGGTGCTTTAATGCAGTTTTGCGTCTGCACGCTATGCGTCGGTTGTCCATTTGACAAATTTGCACGATGTTAATTTTTGAGAAATACACAAATGTACCTTACCGTACCTTGAACTTAAATTTATCCAGTTTGTCTGCAACTGCTGTCGTGTAGCAGTATAGTTTCTTTGCCTTCTTACGGAGCGTTTTCGCTCTCCCGCCCTCCCCCAGTATACGGGAGCTGTGAGCGAAAAGTGGCAAGGCTGTTATTCTATTGTTTCGTGATGGCGTCGGTTCTACCCATTCTCTGCCTCCCCTTCCTACCTCCTCTCTACCATTCTATCTACCTTCCCTCTGGACTGTTGACATTAGTACAAAGGTAAGCTCTGAAGTTTATGCAATGCTTTTGCAGGGGGTTACAGGTAGTTAGAGCTGTCGAGAGGGTACTGTGCTTGGTGTCACCGAGGGAGCTCCAGAGGGCATTGTAGCGATGCAAAGTACAAACGAGTTTCTCGCGTTGCCTTTCCTCTCTGCCATGTATATGCATGTTCTGAACCACTTCTCAATGCGGCGTGCAAGACAGCAACAGCAGCAGTGGAAATGTCGAAGGAAGAGGCGAAGACTTAAAAAAAAAATATTGCCAATATACTTGGAGAACATGCTTTTGCACTGTACACAAATAATATGGGCTTGTGCGAGATGTCTGACTTGTGGATCTAGCTCACCTTTTTGCTCAAAACGCTTTCCACCTGTTACACTGAATACTCTCCGACTATATAGAGGAATGCTAACATATTGTTCCTAAGAAAGGAAATGGCAAAGAATTGCTAAATTTGAGGGTCATTAACTTGCTGTCTGTGTTCATGGTTTTAACAAAAATAACTTTAGCTAGAACTTAGCAGCATCTAAATCAACACAGTGCATGGTGATTCTGGGTTTCAGATGCTCAACTGTAGATCGCTGCCACTTACCATTTCATACCTGGTTTATGATAACGATTACAACAAAGCTTATTCAGCAACATCAATGCAACTTCCTAGACACATAGCAAAAATTACTTTGTATTCCTGAAAACAACTATACCAATAAAGCATTGTTTAATATTATTTGTCCATGTTGCACTGTCATCTCCAAACCAGGGCCCATAAATTGGATCGAGATACGAGAGGCACTGCTTCAGGTCCACAATTGGATGTACCAGCCTCTCCTAGCCCATTTCCTGCAGCTCTGGAGACCACTACGACGACACACACATCTCAGTTGGCACACTCGTACGTTATCCCATTGAAAGATCTCTCTCCATTACACTGATCACAAATGTGTATTTTGTCAGTGCTTCTTTGTCGCTGGAATCGTATTCACAGCTCCTTCTAGCCCTTCACCTTGCATATGTTATTGGAAGCGCTATCTTTAATTGAAAACATTAGGTATGGTGCTTCCTGTGTGGGACAGCTCGCTGGAGCACCAGACATGACCAAAGAAAATTGTTGGTAGGCATGTGTTCGTCTGTTGACTCACTAGAGAGCAGAAACATGCCTGTGGCACACTGGGGTACCGTGATGGATGATGTGTTGTGCCGAAGTGCTGCCAGAAGCGACTAATTACTGACATGCGTTCACAAGGTTGTAGGCAAGCCTCCCTTGTTATGGCAGCTGCACTTTGACAGATTGACTACAAAATTGCTCACATGCAGAGATTTTAATCGGATTCTACACTGCACTTTTTTTTTTTTAGCCGACAACTGTACAGCTTTGGCATATCTGAAAGGACACTTAAGGGAAATAGTTAACATTGACTGATAAACTGCACTTCTCAGACACAAATGTTGGCAAGAGTGAAGTTTTCCTTAACAAAAAAAAACAAAAACAAAAGTGACAAATTTCAGGCAGGTTGCCACCTTCAAGTTCTTGTAGCAGACACCACCCGTGCGATCATGGCTTTTGACGGCCTCTGCGCGGGACTAGTTGACTGTTAAACAAGATGTTATTGCATTCTAAAGGAACCAAAGACAACCTAGAAAGTTATGAGAAATTTTTCTGTGAAGGAGCAGCCCTGATACAATTGAATACATTGAAATTGGTGACGTTGCACTGATGTGCAAGGGGGCGTGTGGCAGTTTGGTTGGGAAATTTGATAGAGTAAAAGTTTTGCCTCCACTTCTGCTAGTAACCAACCTCTTCCCGCCACGTAAATACAGATGGAAGTCCAGAAGAATGTTTTGCCAGTTTAACTGGTTTGGTGTTGCACTTTAGTGTTCCTTGAAAACCTAATCGATTTAGCATCGATGTAACCCCCTACCCTTCATCACATTTTGCTCAAGCTATACAAGCTGTAGTGGAGTGAAACATAGAAATAAGTTCAGTACCATTCATATTTGACTGAACTTTACCGGTAAAGTACCGAATTCCTTATATCGAGGTTTAATTATATGCACAAAATTTTGGGACTTGGCCCTCTGCAGTGATTCAGTCGAATGCGGGAAAGGGTGTCACGCAGTTGTCAGGTGCGTCCAGTAGGGCGAGTGGTATTGCAGTGTATTAAGTAAATCTTCAGTGCATAGCTGGCTTGAACATGAGAGCTCTTTGTCGGTACAGTTTTTCGCTGACCACATGAGCCCACCTCTATTACCATGTTGGTTCTGTAATATAACTATGTTGGCCTGTGTACTGTTATACTCGGTGTTTCTGCGAAGATTGCCAAACATGTTTAAAGATCACCTGTCGCAGATAGCACAATTCTGGTTCTTGAGCTGCATTATTCGGGTGGACATTGTTTGCGTGGGGAAATCAAGATGCATAATCGACTAATTACTAAAATTCACCACAAAATAAGTTTATATCTGTACAGCACATATTTCAATTTACAAATTGTAGCCGATGGAATTTGCAAGGTTGAGCCACTTCAAACTAATTCTCAAGAAAACACCTGTTTTGAAATATTAATTTCCCAGTTAGTAACATTTTGGTGAGGGCTAGTTGGTTAATCTTTAGAACTATGCTCAAACAGCGTGACTGAAGCAAGGACACACAGAGAAACAAGTACCACAGAACAAGTGCTGTTCTGTACATGGTAAGGATGAAAAGGGTGCTAGAAGGAATCAATATCGAATTTAACCGGTCATACAAACAGGCAGGCACAATAGCAGAGCAATAGTTTCCAGGTTTGTTTTATGCGGACGACGTTGTGTTGCTGGGGTATGTGGAAAGGTGTAATGGCTCTAGGACTTACATTTGGAAATGCGGTTGTTTGCTTGAAGTTGGAGGTACAATTAGGGCTCGAAGGCAACCAAAGGTCAGTGAGATGCCTTGCATTGGGTGCTCACGGGAAGACTGCAAATGAAGATATACAGGGTGCTATAGACTGGACAAGTTTTGAAGTGGTGGGAGCTCGGAGTAAAATTAATTTTTAAGAACAACTGAGGAATATGAAAGAAAATAAGTGGGTTGTGAGAGTGTTCAGGTAGTTGTACAGGAAGAACATTGACTCACAGTGGAAGAAATGAGCTAGGACGCTTACCAGCAAGTATGCGACTAGTACAGTGCAGTCCACTTATAACGATACCACATATAATGATATATCGGTTATAACGATGAGTCAACTTAAAAGTAGCAACTTATGCATTAGGGCTATGAGAAATAAACCTATATACAGTCGAATCTCGTTAATTCGAACACGCTTAATTCGAATTCGAACACGAAAGCATTTGCGACTGTTAGTTCGAACATACCGTGGGCCGACAATGCTATCAGCAGTGCGCCAAATAATGCGGCGGCGCCTCCGACCGGCATTGCTCCGACACCGCCATTGAGCAAAAGTTTGGAGAGACCCCTTAATGCAGTGGTGGAGGCCCAGTCCGGCAAACGCTTGCTTCTCGATAACGGCAGGAACGAACTTCAGGGAGTGGGTTATGCCGGCGCCGGGGCGGCACCGGCACGGCGGCGGGCGCGGAGATCGTCGAAGGTGAGGGAGCTGCGAGGGCGAGGGGAGCCACCGAAGCGGCGGAGTTGCCAAGACCAAATCCGCTTCCCTGCCACCCTCCTCCCTCACATTCCACGGTCTCCGCACGCGCCTTCCCGTTGCCATGCCAGCGCCGTCCGCTTACTGGTTTCGTTTTCTGCCGTTATTGGGAACCGAGCGTTGTCCGGCTTGGGCAGTTGCACTCTTTATGTGCTGGCACACCGCAATATTTCACGACTCGCACCGTTCGTGCATCATGCTATGGTGCTCGAATACTTCAAAAATACGTCATTCCTTTCATTCGAACAAATTTTTGGGCCCCTTCGAGTTCGAATTATCGAGATACGACTGTATAACGATATATTATTCACCGCATATCGGATATAACGATCGAAATTTTGCTTCTGAGCAGCGTTTTTCATGCAGAATAATCGTGAAATTTGCGTTCTTAAGTTGCCCTTAACCGAGACAGGGCAAAAGTTTGCCTACGCGAGTTCGTACCTGCCGCCATTACTGCGTGCCGATTGCGAAAGCCATGGAGGGCATCGCAAGCTGACGCAGCGTGCACAAGATGGCGCCAGCTGCTTCGCGACCGCGTCGTGTCGCCGGTGGTCGTGCGAGCGTCCAGAAGAGGAGGGGTGTGGGTGAAGAAAGCGATGCGTGGCTTGTGCTCCCTTTACAATCTCCCTCTCTCAGCGATCATGGTAATGCGCCGAGAAAGCACAAAGCGGGGTTTGTTGAGACGAAGCTGAGAACTTTGCAGGACTTGAAGAAGTACGAGCTCATGCAGTCGATGATATCGACGATTACGAAAACCGGGAGCGCCATGATCATGAAGGCTAGAAGCAGTGGCCATGCTGATCAATGGAAAAGGCTTAGTGTGCCAGGACGAAACCTCTATGGGTGAAACTAACATGATGGAAACCGCTAACATTATCGAACTCTGGGAGCACATCGCTACCAATGATGAAATAGGTGGTGCTTCGATGGAGGAGTTTCTGAGTGCAGATAGTGCTGCCTCGCTCTGCGAACAGATCTCCGACGGGGCGATCGTTGTCGCAACAGACGCGGTGTTGTGCGACAACAGCAGCGACATTGACGACGAGATTGACAATGGCCCGTCTTTGACACCGACCCTGATGCTCAACCAAAGTGCAATGTTGTCGATCGAGTCACTCATTGATTTCATGCACGGTAAATTATAGCCGCCAGTGTTCGCGCAGCAGCTGGACATGATGCACACGGCGGTTGTGAATCCGAAACTTCGCAAAAGCAAGCGCAGATTTCTATTTACGTGCGCCTAACGATTGAGACATTATTTAGAGGTAGAAATAAACGTTTTATTTTTCACAGCCTACTTTCTACAATGTGCGATTTTTCATCGCAAGTGGCAAATTTCGTTTCGGAACTGCAAAGGTATATTCGGCATTTTTTTTTAACGGCAGTCCAGATATAGATATGATTGGTTATAACGATCAGATTTTTCATTCTTCTTGATATCGTTATAAGTGGACTGCACTGTATAGTAAGCAACATGGTAACAAAGAACATCAAAGGCAAAGTCAGAGAGGCTGAGACAATCTCCAGGTTGGCAGCAATGGCAAAGGAACCCGCTATGAGTAACTATCTAAGAGGTAAAAACTAAATCGGGAAAGAAACAATTTATGACAACTCAAAGGGAAGCTATTTACTTTTCGAAGTGAGGTCAGGATGCCTTAGAAGGCGTAGTTATAAAGCGAGGATACACTAAGGAAGAAAAATGTGCTTGCTGCTAGGGAAACAATGGAGCAAATTTTATTAGAATGTGAATATATCTACCCAGCTGTAGGTTTAGGTTCCACTGGCCTCCTTGAATCTCTTGGGTTCAGGGATAGCAGGGGGAAAGTAAACGTCTGCAATAGTGATTAGTAAAAGGCGAATAGAGGTTCGGTGGCCGAAAAAGTAGAGAGACCACAAACAACGGAGGTGTAGAAAAACAAGGTTCCCCATAGTGGTCCAGAAAGCTTGATGCTTCGAATTCATTGTGTGCTTTTTTTTTTTTTTTAAAGATAGGTAGGACATTAAGCAAATAAGAACAAGAGCTTGGTAGTGAAACCCACCACCCTGTTTCAAAGGCAATGCTCATAGCATCCATCCATCCAATTAATTATGGAGCTTTGCCAGGAAATATATTGGTGGCCCAGCTACTTTTGTACTTCAATGCATTAATGGCATTTTGTTTAAAAAGTGGTACGACTGCATTTTCATGTCAAGTATGATGAGACAGACATATTTCGAAAATGGTGTCTTTAACAGAATTCTTTCCAAGTGGATATGCCTGGCAGTCTCATTGGCTACAATTTGTAAACTGCAATATGTGCCGTAAGGTAACTAGGTAAAAATGTAATAAGCGAATTTTAGTAATTAGTCAATTATGCATTTCAATTTTTCATGCCAATGTCTGCCTCTGAGTAATCCAGCTCAAGGACTAGAATTGTTATCTGCCACAGGTGGTCTTAAAGCAAAATTTGTCAATCTTCGCAGAAATGCCTAGTATACATACAGAGTTTTTGATGAATACTGCCAAAAATGCATTTTTATCCTGTGGCAGCTGGCACAATTCTAGCCCTTGAATAACAAACATTTTTGTTTTTCTGTGGTGCATATCCTTTGAGCTGTAACTATAGAGCAGAGGGCCTGTTCACAGCGTCCCTACAGGACAAAGTTTGCAAATATTTTAAACAGTCATCTTCAGTCATAAGACAATCTTTGCTGTTTTTTCACCAAATGTTAGTACCTTTAGGCTTTGATGGTACTGTTTTTCAAATTATAGGTAAAGTTGGAGGTTGGCATTGCATATCCATATTTGCATGTTGTGCTAATTGAGTGTGGAGGCTTTCTCAAGTTGGTGAGTCACAGCTACGGATAAACAAAGCAGGGAAAATGGGGTATGAGGAAAGGATACAAAAACATGGTTCTGGCTTCCCAACAATGTCTATTGGCAAAATACAGGTCATATAACATATACAGGCATTCACTAAAGAAAATAGAAGGCAACTAAACGGTATTGTCATGTATTTGGTGGAGGGTTAAATCTGAACAACAGATGCTACGAGGTGTCACACACAAAATTCGAAATGAATAAACAGGCAATCTCGAGTGAAGAGAGCACAATTGAAAAAAACACTAATGCAGAAGCTACCTAGCTTTTGAACATCATCTGCCTGTATCTCATTTGCCAACTGCATATTGTGTGTAGCTAACACTGCAATGGACCTTTTTACAATTTGGCCATGCGCATGCGCGTAACCTCGCTGCACCGCCATTACCACAGGGCGGGTGCGCGAAGTGAGCGCATGACATCTTGCATGATCCGGGACAATCTTCTGAGCTCGAGGTACTGAAAAATAGCTTTGCACATGTTCTGGGCAATAATATTGGTTAATGAAAGACGTTAGCAGTTCGTGGGAAAGCCTGCAAGCGGTTTTGTCGTTGGAAATGACTCCGTGAACTAACGCTCGAGTGATAGGCTTAGCATTTGCGACTGGCCTCATGCCGGACACTTGCTGTGCTGTCGATTGCACAAACCGGCATGGAATGTTGGACGTCTTGTACTGGCCTGGCGCGCACGGTCAAGTTCCAAAAAGTACGCCATGTTACCAGTGAGCCATTAAGTGATTCTTGCTGAGTGAGGCAAACCTGTGTTCTTGTAGCAGCATGGCAACAGCGCTGTAAACATTCTAGTTGCACCTGATTGATTGAGTTGCACCTCTAGTGACTGATTCGGCAGTCTCGGTGATCTTTGAATCTACCGGTATGTATATAGCAGGGTTTTTACTGCTGACTGATGAGCGCGTTACCACAAGCATTGTGAACGTAGCTGTATGATTACGTGCGGCCAAACAAAAAAGAGAAATGTTGCCACACAGCCCATTAGAATGTATCACTTCAGACCAAAGTGACACACTCGCAGTGTCGCATTATACAAAACTCGAAGTCCCCTCTCCATTTTTTTCTGCAGGCAAATAAAGCTTTACACGCCTGACAAAATGTGTTTCGTCCACTTCCCTTCTGCCCCACAGTACGTGTGCAGAACTTTTGTACATTGTTTGTTCATTGTGATGAGCTGTTTGCAGTACCTGCTCAACAGAGCGTGGCTCAACAGCGTTGAGCCACTCCAAATGACGCGTGTTTATCCGGAAGAAAGTTTATTCCGCGACTTGTTGACGGTCACGCATATCTTCATTAGTCAGATCAAAGTATTGGCGAAGCTATTCAGGAATAAATGCTGGCACATCTATTCTGCATGTCGAATTCGGCGTGTTGCCTTCTCATCGGTACATGGAAAAGGTGTTATCGCTACACGTGAGCAAACACACACAGGCCAGAATGGGGAGGATGAGGAGCTACAACAAAACAAGGGAGAAAAAAAAAGCGCTGGGATGTCGCGAAAGACTTGGTCAAACGCTACCACTGCATAGAGGTGAGAAGGAATGGGAGCACGGTTCTTGCTCGCCAAATTTAGTTGTAGAAGCCAGTATAGGGGTCGCTTTCTGGAACAGAGGTCCATTGTCAGATCTGGTGGGGGCAGAATGCAAAAATGCTTGTGTACTGTGCTTTGTGTGCATGTTAAAGCTCCTCTGATTGTCAAATTAGACTGGAGACTCCCACTACGGCATCCCTTAAAGCCCACTGGGCAGTTTTGGGACTTTTAAATTGTCAGAGGGGCACGCATATGTTACACTAAGGTGGTCTTCCTCTGTTGGATACGCATTGTTGCACTGATCTTCTAAATGCTATTTCAGGCACCTACGGTCATACTGGCAGCTGCCAGATCACGAAGCAATAAGAAAGTTCAACAGTTTTTTGCAACTCCAAAACCATGTGCTGGTGTGAATTTGTGGCATTAGCACTGCACGTGCCACTTTTTTGTTGCTGCACATCATTGTGAAGTACATAGAAGTGATTTTAAATACACATGCTAAAAATGCTTTTTCAGTGAGGTCATTCTTGTATTTTGCTTACTCGTCCTAGATAATGAGTGCCCATGCCACAAACCTATGTTCTTTTTTACTTAATCTATTGTGTGCCATTTTAGGGTGAACAAGCAGCATGGAACTCCCGATGTGGGCCCTGTTCCAGAGCGCATCATGCAACTGTGCAAGAGTATCACAAACGAACAGTTGGTTTCAAAGTTACGAAGCAAGCACAGGCACGGTAGCAGCGATATTGTTACGGCCATTAATGAAGCTGGTTCCCAGATGAGTCTGCCAGGGTTTCCCAGAAGTGACACAGTCGATATCTTGAGTTTTGTGCTTCCGTTTCTTCTGGCCTCTCAGCAACCCAATGAAAAATTCTCATCAAAGAAAGGAAATGAAGTCTTGTCCTTTCGAAAGACAATTGCAAAGAAACAAGACATTTCATCAGAGATGCATTCATTGGCTGCTGAAAATAAAGGTTCCACGACTTCTGTGGACCCTCGCCTTCGCACAGAGCATAAAAGAATTGGAAGGCCACATAGTTGCAGTCCTCAATTTCCAAGGGTTCAGAAAACCTTGGCGGCAAATGTCCGTGCTGCTTTGTCTCGTGACACTGCAGTCGTTGCTCCTGTGCGCAATCTTGTCGTTGAGTTGGACAGGCTAACTGCAGAGGAAATCTCTGCATTCACTTCTCATCGGCACCGGTCACCTGTCAAAAATAGAACAGCTCAGGAATCCAAAGATGTTGGATGCCGCTCCCAAGCGACAGAATGGCCAACGCCAGTGCATGTCACCCGTACCTCTGGCCCTGGGCAATCGCAGAAACAGCCTTCAGTCCATTCACATTGTTTGAGAGATACTGCTGACTCCAAAAGTGATGCAATGGACATAGAAGGACCTGCACTTCACAAGCAGCCCCTGCAAGATGACTCCCAGCTGTCTGACCAAGACGAGGATTCACCATCGCTGCTTGAATCGATGCCAAGTGGATGTCTGCGATCACTGCCAAGCTCATCGCAGACATCCTCCGAGGTCACGTTTAAGAAGCGCTTAAGCGTCAGATTTGCAAATCTTGTACACAAGGAAACTGCTGACTGGCCTGCCAACAAACAACTGCTACCAGCTCCTACTGCGTCAGAAAAGACTTCGCAAGTGCGATGCCACATTCCATTACCTCTAGATGTCGGAGATTCGGTTGACCCTCGACTGTCCAAGGCCGGAGGCTCGAGCTCGCAGGATTCGCCGCGAGGCACTGAAAGGCACATCATCCGGTCAGTCAGTCCCGACGCTTTGCCGCCGCCGCTGACTGGCCTGCCGACAACTGCTGACTGGCCTGCCGACAAACAACTGCCACCAGCTCCTACTGCGTCAGAAAAGACTTCGCAAGTGCGATGCCACATTCCATTACCTCTAGATGTCGCAGATTCGGTTGACCCTCCACTGTCCAAGGCCGGAGGCTCGGGCTCGCAGGATTCGCCGCGAGGCACTGAAAGGCACATCAGCCGGTCAGTCAGTCCCGACGCTTTGTCGCCACCGAAGAAGCACAGGGTGCGGTTCACAGCTCTGCAAGAAGAGGCGCTCGTATACGGCGTTATGAAGTACGGCCGAGGAAGCTGGAAGGAAATCAGCGATGATGGCTTGTTTGATGGGCGCCGCACTATCGATCTCCACGACAAGTATAGGAATTTAGAAAAGTATGGGCATCTTCCGAATGTCAAGAGACGAGTGAAGGACATGCTGAGCGCTGGCGTGAATCCCCTGAAGAAACTGCGTGCACTGTGCAAGCAGCAGCAAGCAGCATCACTAACGCATGGCGAGGGAAACTCTGTAAGCCAGCCGAAGGAGACACAAAGAGCTTTGCCATCACTCAGGGGTCCCGAAAGGGCCAGCGCAGCTCCGTCTTCAGACAATGCCTCTCTGGAACCATTCCAGAACCGAACACAGGCTCAAAATGCTACCAGCTTGCTAGATACAGCTCGCAGCAGCTCCGACGGACCATCGGCATCGCAAGCACATCCTGTTGCACTGGCTGGATGGAGTTCAGATACAGAGTCAAATGTTTCACAAGAAAGTGTTCCGACCAAGTTCAAGGAGAAGCGGCGGAGAGTGCCCTTCACGCCGCTCGAAGAGGAGGCACTCGTGGCTGGTGTTCTGAAATTCGGCAAGGGGAACTGGGTGCGCATACTGACCGAAGGTGGCTTCCTCGGGAGGACAGGCACTCAGTTGAGCGACAAGTATCGGAACTTGAAGCTGTATCGTCAGCTGGAAGCAGTCGAGAAGGCTGTGAAGACTAGGCGCGCTAGGGGTGAGGACCCATTGGAAGAGCTCCGCAAGCTATCTGCCGCTCACTGGAAGCGCTGACAGTAGGTTAGGCAGGCATTTTTATACCTTTAAAATTTTATTTATCTGCTTTAAAGCTGAGCTTTTATTACTTGAATAAAGGTTTTGAGACCTCACTGACGTGTGATAAGCCCATTGGTATCAATTGCAGTCCTGGCCGTTTATCGATTCAAGTTGTACCGAAGTAATATTTGTAAATGAGGTGGTCGTTTCCTTTGAGCAACATCGCGCAGGTTTGTTTTAGAGCAGTTTTCTTTTGATAACAAAAATATCGGCCAGTTTGTGCGTCCCACCTTCGATAGCCGCTACCAAGCGAACGGCTTAAAGACTGTGAATTGTATCAGCTGCGGCGTTTCACTAGCATAATGGCTGTACAGCTTCCATTTTTCATCTGCCATGTCTAGCCATATTATCTGTTGCTTGAAAATAATGTGCTAGCTAGCGCGAAAATTCATCGCTGGAACCGAGCAGTCTGCTTGGAGACTACCTACGAAAGCGGATTAACCTTGCAGCCTCGGGGTGTGTGCACTGGTGAGTAAAAAAAGCAGTGCTTCGCATTTTCAACTTTGAATTTCTTTGCATGCAAGGCAGATAGATTCCTGTAGTCATTTCTTAAAAGGGGAAAATAATAATTATACACTTATTGCTCTTCAAAGGCAATTCAAACGAGGCTGTTGTTAAAGTTCCTAACATGGAGTACAGTATAAATAATAAATAGTTTTGGCTGTTTCGGCATAAATGGTACACTGCAATGAATTCACTGCACATTAGTTGCAGATGTATTTCTGATGGTAGCTAGAATAATTGCATTTTAGACATAATAAAATGACTGTGTTTATTACTGGTATCTGGCAGAAAAAATTGTCATCTAATTGAGGGTTTCAGGACTTGTTGCTGGGCTAGTTGGTTCACCTTATTGCATAGTGTTAATACGCAATAATCGAGGGTTGACTACGCACAGCGCACATAAGGACCCCATTGAAAGAAATGCGCACACCAAACAGTGGTGTGTGCGCTTTTCTCTTGTGAAGCATTTTGTGCACTGTTCTTAGACATGAATCACAAACTCGTCCACACTTCCACCATAATAATTAATGCTCTTTTTTTCTACGCTGCTCATCTTTGTTCACCCCTTTTGTCTCTATTGTGTTTGGACATACAAGTCAACAGTGAATGTGTTACTACTGGAAGTAACATCAAGGGCCAGAATTCTCATGAGGTATGTTTCTGAGCACTCCACCTAGAACCATGATTTGTTCATTTATTGGACTAACTTGTGTTTCACCATTTTTTTGCTTGCATGTTTGTCATGGCTTCATCATTTTTCTTTTCAGGAAGACGGACAAAAAGAGATTATTAGTCTGCAAGCTGCTCACGCCAAGCCATAAGAAGCTCAACAGGTCTTGAACTATGTGCCTCACTATGAAACTATGAAATAAGATGTATCCAAGTTTAGAGGTGTGAGCCCTATTGGAAAAGCAGCAGTCTACAGTTTTGTATCATACCGAGCAGGAATGCTAAAATTTGACATAAAAGCTTGCTTGCTTTTGAGGCCGTTTTATGACAAAATGAGAAGTAACATGTCGAGTTGCAAATTGTTTCGTTTTTGTTATTGTTGTAATGACTAGAACAAAAAAGGTAATAAGCTCCTACTTCTTAATGCACAAGCTCTGTCATCAGCTCTGCAAATCACCTTGGCTAGCAATACCACCAAGTATCACATGTTCCCTCGCACCAATAAATTGTTGCATGAAAATGCAAAGAAGTTTAAAACGATCAAAAGCTCTTAATGCAATTTTTAGGCAATGACATTTCATGACAAACTCTGGCAGTCATGTTTACATGCCTTATGGACAGTTAGCATGAAATCAATAGCTAGGCTCGGGGCCCTGTAAGGCACAGTAAGATAAGAGATGCCAGAGAAGGCAAGCTTACACAACCAGCCTGTTCCACATTTTAAAAACATCGTAAATCGCTAACAATTTTTCTTTCTCTTCAAACAGCAGGTGACAACCCTGAGCACAGTGTGTTCCTAAGAATACCTTGAAATATACTTGCAGAATAGTCAGTTCGGCATAACATTCAGCTAGTCAACAGTGGACGAGCAAGGGAAGCCTTATTAGCGTGGGAACTATCTTCGTCACGAGCCTCGCAAATATGTTTGCTTCTTGAAACGTTGGCTCCTGGCTAAGGTTTCC
The DNA here is from genome assembly GCF_013339745.2 of Dermacentor silvarum. Lineage (NCBI taxonomy): Eukaryota > Metazoa > Arthropoda > Arachnida > Ixodida > Ixodidae > Dermacentor > Dermacentor silvarum. Next base: position 221,281,772 of record NC_051156.1, read on the forward strand.
CTTGCTCACCTCTTTTACCCATTGCTTTGCAACCTCTTTGCTTTGTTTGAATACATAAACCGGTATTTATTTTTAACAGCGGAGCTGTTCAAGCCGACCGTCGGTCCGTAACGCGTGTTACGACCACCTCGCGGACCGGCGTGTGCTTCGCCTCCTCTCTGTGCCGTGCACATGTTGCCTTAACATGGGACATTGAGGAGAGCATGCGCGCAATGCATGGGAGAGAGAAAGAAAATGAGAAACTGTAGCAGCACCGCGAGGCTACACGCAGAGCTGCTGCTAACGCCGCCCGCGTTTCCCCGCGCTCGTGCCAAACGCGCGGTGTCCGTGACTGCAGCAGGTGCCTCTGGCCTCGGCAGGTTTCGACCAGCCACGCCTCGGCAGCGTATTTCGCTTTCCGCGGATGATTGCGCACGCGAGAGAGAAAAAAAGGAGGGCGAGGAGGATGGCACTGGCGGAACGCCTGCAAGGCCGCCGGCGTTCCGCCGTTGCCATCATCCTCGCCCTGGGCTGGTGACTAGGCACAACTGTGGCTGCTGTTAAGGGATCGATGGTATTCCTAAATAAACGCATCGCTGTTTCGATGATCCAAATATAATCTCACTATTAGGGAGGGAGCAGTCTACCTGACTAGAGCAGTATTTTTTTATTTGGGTGTTGCTACGCTGCGCTCCACAACACCCCAACGACCGCCGCTTCTTGTCGGCGCCCGGCACCGCGGCCTCCCGACGCGGCACCGGGGCACAACCGACCGTGCCAGCAAACAGAGGAAAAAAAAGTCGAGAAAAAAAAACTGCCTTGCCGAGGTGGGATTCGAACCCGCGTACCCCCGATCCCAAATAAAGCGTCGTAACCACTAGGCCATACAGGCTTTTTTTTTCTTTATTGCCGGGCTTTGACACAGTACAACAAATGAACACACAATAGACAGTACGCCAGATCGCTAAAGTGGCCAAATTGCCACTGCGGCCAGGCGTTGTCATTTTAAAATTCCCTGAGCACCACCAAAGGCCTTGACAGCCACTCAGGAACATCTGTTTGTGCTTTCAATATCTCCAAAAACCTATGCACACTTTCGCGGAAATACATGTGTGCTGGTCTTGCGTCTGGGTCACAAAAATAGCCAGCCATTCGGGAGCGCCATATACTGTAGAGACCCATCAGCATAATCTGGTCAAACGGAAAACCATCCTGATTATCTGTTGGCAGGTGCCTGATCCCGTAAGAGTCCAGTGGCAATTCTTTTGTGATGGTTCTTTGTAGCACATCCCAAAAATATACCCTTTCCGAGCAATGAAGAAAAACATGGTCTATTGTCTCAAGCTGCTTGCATATGAGGCAGTGGGAACCCCAAGGTAGAAAGAAACCGCTTTCCTGTAGAAAAGACTTAACAGTTAAAGTTCGAGTGTGTAACATGAAAAAAAAAAAATTACACCATCTTCCCGTAGGGGAACCCTGAGTAGTATGCGAAGCAGCCATGGGGTCGACTCAAGTTCCCATTAGTTTTCAGTTCGTCGTTTCCGTTAGGTTGAGGTACGTAGCTACCGGCTTCGCGAGCCTGAAGTTCGGGATCGGCCTGTCGCCGCTGCCGTTTTGTGGCAGCGGCTCGAGCCCTCTTCTCCGCGGCGCTGTCCACGGCGCTGACGCTGGCGCTGTCCGTGGCACGGACAGCGCCACGGGATCACCGTTACTAGATTACTTTGAGGTAATCTAGTAACATTGCACGGTATCACCGCGAAAAGGGTCAATACCCGTTTGCTCTCTGTTGCACACCACTCTCTTCCCGTCTTTTAACGTTAGGCCTAACATTTTTCATTCCATCGCTCTTTTTGCGGTCCTTGTTCTTGAGCTTCTTTGTTAACGAAGTTTCAGCCCCATATGTTAGCACTGGTAGAACGCAATGTTTGTACACTTTTTTTTTTTTTCAACGGCAGTGATAAGCTCCCAGTAAGGATTTGGCAATGCCTGCCGTATGCACTCCAACCCAACTTTATTCTGTAAATTTCCTTCTCACGATCGAGGTCCCTTGTGAGTAATTGACCTAGATAAACATACTCCTTTACACACTCTAGTGTCCTGCTGGCGATCTTGAATTCTTGTTCCCTTGTCAGGCTAGTGAACATTACCTTTGTTTTGTGCATATTATACTTCAACCCCACTCTTGCACTTTCTCGGTTAAGGTCCTCAGTCATTTGTTTTAATTCGTCCTCATTGTTGCTGAACAGGACAATGTCATCTGCAAACTGAAGGTTGCTGAGCAGCTGATATATTTGCCGTTGATATATTCCTGAGCCTTCCCAGTCTAAGAGCTTGATTACTCCTAAGCACACAGTGAATAGCATTGGAGAGATTGTGTCTCCTTGCCTGTCCCCTTTCTTGATAGGAACAGCTGGTCCAGCGGGCTCGCAGGGTCGTGCAAGGCAATGGAGCCCTGGACTGTGGGCCCCACCCAACGAACAAGAATTGCCTTGCCGTTGTGAATAGAAGTTTATTCTCTCTCTCTTGATAGGCAACTTTCTACTTTTCTTGTGAAGAACCAATACAACTGTGTAATCTTTGTAGATATTTCCCAAGATATTCACATATGCTTCCTGTACGCCTTGATTACGCAATACTTCTATGGCTGTTGGTATATAGACTGAATAAAATACATTTTCATAACCTATAAAAGCCATTTAGAGAGGTTTATTGTACTCCGCAGATTTCTCGATTACCTGATTGATGACATGGTTGTGAAGCCAGCCTGTTCTCTTGGTTGATTGAAGTGTTTCCCTGATTCTGTTGGACGTTATCTGTGTTTCTGTATCCACTTGACCTGTACAAAAATTGTGGGTGTGTACTTCTTCATTCACCATTGGGAATAGACAACGTAAGCTTACTTGTTTGAATTTTTTTCTTCTTTTTTTGCCACTTGAGGCCTCTAGTCACCTGGCGACATAATAAATATATCTATAGTCATGCTAGAGTACTGTTCACAGAAATACTGCCCTACAGTGGTTACGAAACGCCCAAAAATAGCAAGCAGGCAGCGTGACCAGACCCGCCCACCAGCTGCTGCCACTGCGGCTATATATATTGCTCACTACATAATGGTATTAGTTTTGTTCACTACGTAATAATATATTAGTTTTGATTGACAACACAATCTCTAGGTTGTATACTTTGGTTAACGGCGCCACCGCGACTTATTTCCGTGGCACTGTGGAAGGTAGTTTCCATTTTCTAAGTATTATTGAGCCTTTTCGTGGATAACTTTGTTCTAGAGAAATGAGATGGCGCTTACGGCGGCGCACTGCACGTTGCCTCAGCGACAGTGCACGAATACGAAACCATTACGGCTTCTACCTTGCTTCTGTGCGATCAGCTGTCGGAAATGCAACTGAGTTTACGCTAACGTACTGTGCTCCATTTATGCTGGTTTTAATCATGTGGATTGAAGACGCGTGCAGTAGGTTGGCTGCAAAAATAGTGACTGGCATATTAAGGAATGTAATGAATATATGGGGCCAAGTTCGTGGACCGCTGCTGCAACTGTCCGTACGTGTTTCCGGCACTTCGAGATGTACGGCTTTCCTCGAGGATACACAAATTTGCTCATCCTCCAGCGTTGTATTGCTAATCTTCAAAGAAAGGGCATCAGCCCCGGTACGTCGGCAATAGTGAATACCGCTCGTTAAACAATGATAAAGGGAGTAGCGCCGCTTCCTGTCATCGTAGGTTTCGCGCACAGTATCCACACCCATCTACCCCAACCGGCACGAAAACTTACGCCCCTCTTTCGCCAATGTGTCAAGAATAAGTGAATGGGCGCACATTTAAATATATGTGCACTTTATACGCACAATAAATGGCGGACTACACCGATAGCGCACGAATGGTTGAAGCTGAATGTTTCGTGACGGTCCACGAGAGTAAGCGAGTTACTAGCGATAGTACATCTTTGCTACAAGGTATTACAGTGTACAGCTTTATGCACGACAGAACTTCAGTGCGTGGTCGCGCTAAAATGCTCCAGTCCACGGTGATGTGCTCCTGTCTGACCATACTAAGTGGTGCGGACCGGCTTAGTCCTTCGTTAGCTTGACGGACGGATAGTAGCCCATCCAAGTTGCGCATTTTTGAAGCGTTATCAAATAATCTGCCAAGGCGTCTAACCAGGAGCGGGAGCGCGCGCGTGTGGTGTGGCTGCAGGCAATCTTCTTGATTGACGTCAGCTTGATTGACGTCAGTATGGAAATCCGCCATATGACGAAATAAAGCCTGCAAGAGAGTAGGCTTCTGATGAAAAGAGGGTGTTTGAGAGAAAGGTGACTTCGCGCTCCACTTGCGAGCTCCACGCGTTGCGCACGACTGCAAAACTTGGCTGAGATCTTCACAGCAGCGTATGGTATCCGCGGACTAAGTTCTTTCACCAACCCCGAGGTGTGGTTCAGGACCTATTTAAGGTACCACGGCGGTTAAATAGTTAACATTGCAAATATGTGGCCGTATAATACGACCTTGCTTTTTAACACGAAAGTGTTTTATGCCGGGTTTCACGACTGATTTCCGGCAACGGATGTAACATCCGCCATCTAGGAGCGGTGAAGCGAAGTACTGCATCGTGACACTAACGAGCGCCGACAAGGAGCGCTTCGGTAGTCATGGCTAGGTGGCGTTTGCCACCGCCCTATTTAAAGGGTTCAGCCTCATCCATCCATCGCAGTGCATGGAGACTCCAGCGCGGTGCAGCCATAGTCAGCGCGGTGCAGCCATAGTATAAAGAACCAAGTCTAGTATAGTATCTACCATAGTATAAGAACCAATACTGAGTCTGTTATATTAACTCTATATAAATAATAAACTATGGGGTTTTACGTGCCAAAACCAGTTCTGATTATGAGGCACGCTGTAGTGGAGGACTCCGGAAATTTGGACCACTTGGGGTTCTTTAACGTGCACCTAAATCTAAGTACACGGGTGTTTTCGCATTTTGCCCCCATCGAAATGCGGCCGCCGTGGCCGGGATTCGATCCCGCGACCTCGTGCTCAGCAGCCCAACACCATAGCCACTGAGCAAACACGGCGGGTATTAACTCTATGGTAAACGGCTTCGCGGCTGTGTAAAGTCATTTTTAACGAACCCAGGACCTCTAGTACAGAAGCCCGACAGTGAAACCATTACGCCACGGACGCATGCACCGACACGCGGCTTAGAACGCCCTTATCAATTTCTTGCGAGCAAGAAGAACAACTTTATTGAAACAAAAATCTTATTGGTGTCTATGGGTGGAGCCCCCTATTCCAGGGCAGCGTTCATAGAAAAAGTATCTATGAACGCTGTTCCAGGGTCTCACTGGCTTCCGCGGCTCGCCGGGCCTGGTCGAGGGTCGCCAGCTGGCTTCCCAAGTCCAGTTCGGCTGAGTCGAGCCTCCCACGACCAGTTAACGAGTGAGTTCCTGACTAGCGGCGAGACGGCGTGTGCCGGGCGCCTCGAGCATTCGTATGTGATGTGCTGGAGTGTCGGGGTGTCTTCACACCAGGGACATTTGTCTTTTTGTCTGTCGGGGTATATCTTGTGTAGTGTTGCGAAAGTCAACGGTCCGAGCGGCCACGAAGGGTTCCATGTATGGTGCCGTGCCAGGTGCCGAGAGGAGGAGTTATCCAGGGATATTAGAAAACTGTTTTATATACACTGTACATGGTATTTTACAAGCAGGGCTCCATGATATTGGAGCCGTCTACGTGCTAACATCTTTGCATGTAGTAGCGTTTACATCTCCGAGCGTTCTACATGGTCGAGCGTCTCTCCATGGTCAAGCGTCGTCACAACACTCAAGTCCCCTGTTTTATCCCTTCCGTTTCCCTCTTTCACTCGGCGAGGAATACACTTTAGTTCCTTTAGCCAATGACAGTCTTTGATCAGGTGGCCATATCCCGCACGTGATGTGTCGTCGTTTCCCGCCGGGCTCCGCCTCTAATCTTGCTAGGTCGCCCCCGAACACAGGCAGCGGTTGACACCTTGGGAACCGAACGTTGAGGTCGTTCCCCCGGGATTGCCAGACACTGTCCACTTTCAAGATTCGCCTCTCCATAGCGGTCAGTTCGCGGAACCAGGGAGGGTGGTGGCTGTCTCGAAAGGGCGCCAGGTTGGCGCGTCGCAATCGGCGCCGGGCCTCGTCGTGGTTCGGGCGGCGCTGGTAAAGATTCACGGAACCGCACCGAAGGGGCGACGCTGCCGTTTAGCGACGCATGAGATAGCCTGGAGACCAACTGCTAATCCCTCAGTCCCAGGTGACAATTCTCGGCCGCGAGAAAGGGGCGCCAGATTGGCGCGTCTGAGTCGGCGCCGGTCTCCTTTTGTCCCGAAGGACCGCCAGACACAACAGTAGCCTGTGCAAGTGAGGAAAGGTGTTCGTCTGTAGTCGGCGCCAGTCCCTTGCCTGCCCCCTGTTGAGCTTGGGATGGGGAGGAGCCTTTGTTCGTCGGCCGAGTCCTTGCAGGCAAGTCAGCGCGTCGAGACGCCTGGCGCATTGCAACTCCGTTCGCCAACAGGACGCCGCGCGCGAAGCAAACATGCAACACGGTCGCCGTCCCGCAAGTCGTGCGCCTTTCGCTGAAGCGGGCCGTGAGTTCATAAAGCAAACATGCAACAGCTTCTGTGAAGACACGTTTCACTTTCGTGTTCTACTAATTCCTATGAAAGAGAGATCAACCGTAACTTCTTTCTTTTTTTAATTAAATTAACGGGGCACTGAACCAGTAAAATTTTTGACCACGTACGTAGAGAAGAGTCTGTGAGCGCAGCGTGCAAAATCAATACTCGTCGATTCGTTCGTCTGCTTGCAGCGTTGCTGTGGTGCCGTGTAGTGCCCTGTTTCTGTGCTAGCATTGCGAAATTGCCTACACGATGGCCGTGTTATCGCCATACAGTTGTACGCGTACATTTATACCACGTTGCTCATGTTTCGTACCTGTGCGCTGTGTCAAGACTGTTGGGTTTACGTTACTCGAGGTACCTGCATGGTAGACATTGACGAGCGACGGCAAAACCTGTCGCTCGTCGCCGTCGCTTGTCGCTGTCGCTCGAAAATCGCGTGCATGCGGTTGCGCCTGGCTGGCCAGAAACCGGCGACACGACCAGCGACAGCGACGGATAGCCCTCCGCGACGGCAAAACCTGTCGCTCGTCGCTTGTCGCTGTCGCTCGAAAATCGCGTGCATGCGGTTGCGCCTGTGCTAGCTAGCTGTGCACCGGATTCCCAGCTTCTACGCTATTGACAGCATTACGAGGCTGAGGGTGGAGTAGGTATGTAGAACAAACAGGTGCTCAGTTTCAAAAATGCTTGTTTTGGACCTCCCAGGCACTGTTTAGACATACGGCATGCTAGTACACACATGTACTCTTGCATTCGTATATTCATCGCTAATTCCTGCGAATTATCACTTACCAACGGCCTTGTTGACTCTGCTGGCCGTACTTCTGTCGCGTTTGACACTGCCCTTGTTGGCGGAAATCTGCCTGCAAGCGAATTTACTGCTGCTGCTATTCGCGTCATTGATATGGAGGGGCTCTTCGACACGGAGGTGCAGTGTTATATGTTTGCGGGCGGTAGTTGTTTCAAAGCAACCGTATAATAGAAGGGGAATTATTTTAACGAACAAGGCCGCAACATTCGTTTTACACCTTGCGAGGTCTCAAACGTGCTCTTATGGAAAATGAACAGCACAATAGTGCAAACAATCAAAAGGACATTTATTACGCCTTTTATACAGTAAGGCCAGCTAGTCGAATCGCAACCAATAGAATATGTCGTGGGCGCGCGGCAGATCGAAGAAGTCCGACTGGCCGCGACAGGATATCGAGCGAATACATTCGTTCGCGTGTCAGTCAACCGAACGGTGGCACGTTCGAATGATCGTGTTCATCCGTCCCGGTGCTCCGCTCCGAAGTCTCTCGCGGGACGGTATCGCAGAGCGTGCCGGCAGGCGTGCGACAAGTCCGCGCGCTCTGCCGACTCCAAGCCAAAGAGGTAGAGGCTACTCAAGAGTGTACTATAGTACGGTTAAGTGGGACGAGCAGCAGGGCTGCGCATGCTTTGCGGTGAGGTGCCCGACGACAAAGAATACTGTGGCGGCGCTGCGATTAAAGTGGATTTAAGGTGCCTAGATAAAACAAGTCTTCAAAACTTGTTTCATTTAGGGACCTTACGTGGATTTAGAGCCCTCCTGGATAAGGCCGCATCAAGGTCGCCCCGTTGGAAACCGCTGGCGATACTGCTCGGCAGTGTCGTTCGTACTACTACGCGCGTTAGTATTTGCGATCGGACTGCTTAAATGGTGTATCAAATTACATGTGATGTTTATTTGTCTTAAAAGTCTATGCCCTTTTTCTTTTATTTTATGCCGCGCGGTTATTGCGCTTGTCGGCTTTCATTCTATGTTATTCTAGTTCCCTTGGAGAACAAGTATTTTGCTTGTTCTTCAAGCAACATATGTGTCTCTCGTGTGTATTTCCTTTCAAGGTCGCTGTGAGGTACAGAAAAAGCGAGGTTGCCTCGCGCTTGCCTCGCGCTCGTGCCACTGCTCGCGCGTTCGTCGTCGTCTTGCACAGCTGGCTCCGACGCCTCTCATCAACCCAGCGTTTACAACGCCGGAGGTCGTTGAGGGAAAGGGCAACATCTCCGCTGGGGAGGATGAGGGAAATGTCAGCGGTGGTGCGGGAGGGCGTTAACGGAAAGGGCAACGGCGGCGCTAGGGAGGAGGAGGGAAATGTCAGCGGCGGCGCCCGTAGGACGTTCTGGGAACGGCGGCAGCGCGCGCCTTTTATACGTCGCCGCATGGGTTCAGAGCTTCATTCCACATCGCTATGGATCCAACTAGGCTTTCGCCTTCACATTCCTATAGAAAGTTCTAAGCATCCTCCGTAATTTTTTCAACATTAGGTCTTGCGAAACGCAGACGAAAAAAAAAAAGCAGAGCTTTCTGCATGCCGCTTTAAAAAATCAGACATATTTGCCACATCCGGCGCCCTGTTCCCAGATTTACGTGAAGTAGAGTACTTACATAAGAAAGCGCAACACTCCGTTCATGATGTGTCTTCCTCGCGTAACAGAATGCGGAGTAATTTGTACGGGGTCTCTTATTGCGGTGTTATTTAACTAGTCTATATTCTCATCTTTGGCCCGTCAGCCGTGTTCAATTGTTTTCCAGTTCATGCTTAATTTTTTTAAAGCCGGCGTGGTAGCTTAATTCGTGGCTTTGGCGTGGCGCTGCTAAACTCGGGCTCGCGGGTTCAATCCAGGCCGCGGAAATCAGTGGGGACGAAATGGAACAACAATCGTGTGCTTATATTAGGTGCACGTTAAAAAACACCAGGTGTGGAAAACTAAACCGGGTGCTTCATAATCATATCGTGATTTTGCCACGTAAAACCACATAATTAGCTTACTTAAAAAAAGGAGGAAGTTGTGGCCTTCGTCTTGTTTCTAGAGGTGTATAAGCAAAATGAAATTATTCTCGAATATGATTTTCCAGAAAAACAGGTCATGCTTATCTTATATTTCATACCTGCATGTAATGCCGTTCCCAACTGTACGTCCGCTCAACTGAGTAGCTTGTATATTATAAACGGCTACTTTCAGTTATCTGGTGCACTATCATAACGACAATAATGAAGAAATTGAAGGGACGGCATGCCTCACATTCACCGTAGGGATATATGCAGATCTACTTTGTTCGTTGAAGGAGATAAGTGTGATACGCACACATGCGCCGCTCAGTTCTAATGGGATGCAAACATGGCGAGACTGTCAAAAAAAAAAAAAATCCTTGCCTGAATCGAGTTAGCAGATTTACAGGCTGCCCCAGAACGGGGCGTTTCTATTGAATGACAGCTAGGAACGTGTTAAGCAGAAGTTATCAGCCCCCGTGCGTTAATTCGCCCAGGAACTGACACGCCCGTGCATGCGCAGCAGCCGCGACTCCATCGGCAGAATCATTCGGAACAGTCCTCACTTGCATCAGTCACTCGCCCGCGAGACTTCAAGGTCCCGCTATGCGTTAAATTCGAACAAAATCGACTATTCAATAATTTTTAATTTTGGAATCGAATACGATCTGAATAGCAAATACCAATCGATGACACTTATGTTTCTGCTTTATTTCCTGCATGTGCTGGAACATTGAAGGAGACCGCCAGACCAGCTACGGAGATTACATTGGTCTTTACTTCCCAGTCTCCCCGATTCAGTTTGAGTGCATAGGTAATATCCTTTCTTTAACGCTGTTGTTAATATTAGCGTCCAATCATTGCCGTGATTTCTTCTTTCGGATAGCCCGTTGGCCCACGTGGGGCTGGTTCCATCTGGAGTATTCTAGAATTGTAGTTCACTCTAGTTTGGTCCATCCGTGATAAGGCCTCCAGCCTTCGCTCGAAGGCTGTCGCTCGAAGCTGCCGTGCGCACTTCCATGAGTGAGCCTCAACAACGAACACCACCAAGGCCAGGAGCGGGGAAAGCAGCGTCCGTCTCGGCTCCCTTTTTTCCTCGACCTGGCGGCCGGCCAATGACTCCGAGTTCGTCGCCGTGTTTTAGCTTTGCGCGGCCTGAGGAGACGCCCTAAAGATGGAGGACAGCGACGCTCATTCTTCTAACACCATGGACGCCGATGTTGCCTCAGGTCCGGACGATGACAGCAACTGGTTTCTTGTGGCTCGCAAGAAAAAACGCTCAACTCAAGCTGCTACGATCCCATCACCTGCCCCGATACCCCGCAAGACGAATGCGCACCTCCCTCCACTGCCATTTGACCACTACAAGGTAGTGTTCCGTCCGAGAGATGGTCTGAACCTCGGTGCGTGGCCTCAACCTTCGGTTGCCCAAGCCATTGGTGTAGCAGATGGGCTTGATGCTGCTGTACTAAATGAGCTCATTATCCGAATCCGCACTGACCAAAACCTTGCGGTGATTAGCACATCGGATGAGAACCTCACGGCCGAACTTCAGAAAGTCCAATCTATAAGTTTGGGCCTCAACCAGCACGCCGTCCAAGCCTACGTAGCTGCACCTGACAACTCTTGCAAAGGGGTAGTGCAAGGCATTGAACCGAACACCACTGTGAAGACGCTACTAGAAAACTTGCGCTGCTCAGAGGCTCCCATCCTTCACGCCCGCATGATGGGATCTACAAATCAGGCCTCGTCACTTTCTCCGGCATCCAGGTACCCCGTCACGTTCGCTTGTACGGAGCAGAGCTCCGCTGTTACATATACCGACCCCGCCAACAGATATGCAGTGTGTGCCTGTCCATGGGTCATCGAGCGGACGTGTGCCCCACGCCCGACAAACCCCGCTGTGTAGCCTGCGGTACCTCCAACCCACTACCAGAACATGAGTGCACACCTAAATGCATACATTGTGGAGGCGATCATCCCGCCACGGACCCTCGGTGTCCATCGCGTCAACAACGGCCGTTCAATAAGTCGTATGTGCTGCAGGAACGTCTCAAACGCGAAAAGCTGTGTCCCCCACCTGGGTCAGCACATAGTCAGCCTAGGACGACTGCGGGCTCTCTGCGGAATCCGGACCAACCGAAAAGACACCAGCGAACTCCTCTGAGCAACCCCCAACTAGTGGACGCAGCAGTATACTCATGGCCCACCTGGACATGATCGACAGGTAGACCGGGGCCGTCCAGGCAACCCCTACAAAGAGCGCGCTGCTGGCAGTGGCCATCCGAAGGAACATGGGCAGAAAAAAGGTGCCCACAACAAAGAACAAAAGGTAAGCTGGGCAGAGCAGTTCCCCCCTCTCCACTCCTTTCCCACACTCTCACGCAAACATCAACGCGACAACCCACTCCGCTACCCATGTCAGTCGACACACAGCATCGCCTTCACAACCCACCCCCTACGGTCCGCACAGACTACTGCACACGAGAGGCGTTAAACGAAATGGCAATTTCACTAAGAAAAGAATTCGCCGCTATGATGCAGGTAGAAATGCAGAAAATGAACAATGGCATTATGACCGAACTAACAGCTCCGCTCCAACAGCTAATCCAACAGGCCCTGCAACCTGCCGTCCAGCAGATAGTAACAGACGTTAAACAGATAGTGGCTGCCCTTGGCCAACTCCCTATTGCTCCACCTGCACCCAAACGTGCGTTGTCTCCCACACGCGACACACAACGAACACATCCTTACACCCGCCCATCCCGTTTGCTGTCACCGTCTCGAAAAACCGCCCCACCAACCACAGCTACGGCAATCCCACTTCCCGCTACCCTCCACCAAGATTTAGAGCCGTCAGAAGTGCCTCCGTGTAGCAACGAGGCCCCAGTATTGGATGATCATGGCCAGAAACCATAAGTCAACGCGTGCATCCCCCCAACTCCTACGCGTATGGCAGTGGAATTGCAGGGGCTACCGTAGGAAACGTGGAGCTCTAACGCAATTCATTGCTACACAGCCGAATTCTCCTGATGTAATAGCGCCGAAGTGCAATGTACTCCTACACTTCCTGGCTACCATACATACACGGACGTAACAAACAATACACCGCATCGTACAGCTACATTAGTTTCTAAACATATCACCGTCATCGAACACACCCTCCAAAGCTCCTCCATCTCGCATGTACTTCTCGAGTTGGTCCCGTGCTCTCGCTCCAATAGCAGCCTGTACGTGCTTAACATCTACAGTGCACCGAACGCAAGGCAGGACGACTTTGGTCATCTATTCGCACAACTATGCAAACAGGGTAAACATATATTGATTGTAGGCGACTTCAATGCCCCCCATACGGCCTGGGGATATGCAACGGAAACACCCAAAGGCCGCCGACTTGCTAAAGCTCTCGCAGTTCATCGCATGACCCTGCTGACGGAACCTGATCAACCCACTCGATTAGGTAATAGCGTCAGCAGGGACACATGCCCCGATCTCACGTTAGTCAGAAGGGTTAGTCACCACTCTTGGTGCAACCTCATGGTGAATCTGGGCAGCGATCATCATATACTAGCTACAGAGCTTCAGGTAGCAGCCACGCGCGCCCCAGAACGTATCATAAAGATAACAAATTGGGATGCATTTAGGCGTAACCGAACATCCACTACCCCTCAAGACTCTCCCTCCCTTGAGGCTTGGATGAAACAGCTCCAGTCCGATTTGAAAACAGCAACGAAATGCATCACTGCGACGACAGAGACGCCAGATGTGGATCGCCATCTGCTCCACCTCTGGGACGCCCACAGGGGCTTGACACGGCGGTGGCGGCGGCAGAAGCATAACCGAAAACTTCGTCTCCGCATCGCCAACCTAGCCGCGGAGGCAAATGACTACGCGAACACCCTCACTAGTAACAATTGGCATAACTTCTGCGATCGCCTCAACGGCACACTAAGCACACTTTGAACGTGGCGTATACTCCGCGCATTGTTAAATCCCACGCAAACAAAAACACACTGCTAACACAACCCGCACCATCCTCCACAAATCAGGGCTCGACGATACCACCCTACTGCGCACCTTACAGCAACGCTACATAACCACGGGCGCCTGTCCCGTCTACCGCGATTATCCACAAATACACAATACACCCCTAGATGTCAACATTACAGAAGCAGAGGTTAGGGCGGCCTTGCAGAACATTAAGCGTAATACAACACCCGGGGCTGATGGGATTACATACACACTTCTACGTAATTTAGATGACCAGGCCATCCAGCATTTAACTGCTTTTTACAACGAACACTGAAATAAGGGCACGCTACCACAGGACTGGCGACACGCGGAGATCATACTTATTCCTAAGCCTGGCAAGCCGCTATCCCTCCAGAATCTCCGACCTATATCTTTGACTTCATGTGTAGCTAAACTCTTCGAACACGTACTCTCCCGACTCCAGCCATTTCTCGAAGACACTCACTTTTTTCCGGATACACTCTTCGGCTACCGTCCCGGTATTTCTACACAAGACGTTCTGATACAACTTAAGGAGGACGTGTTGGATAGCCCCACTTCAAATCAGGTAAGGGCAATCCTGACCCTGGAACTCAAGGGGGCTTTTGACAACGTCTCCCACGACTTAATTCTCGACAATCTCGCTTCCTCCCAGTGCGGCGCACGTATCTACAATTACGTCAGGGCCTTTCTTTCTGACCGCACGGCCACTATTGGGATTGGAGACCTCCGGTCGGACGTTCTCGAAGTCTCGCAGGCAGAGGAACGCCACAGGGCTCGGTCCTCTCTCCCACCCTGTTTAATGTGGCTATGGCTAAACTCCCCCCATTATTACACGAGATCCCCAACATCCAGCATGCCATTTACGCAGATGACATTACAATCTGGGCAACCAAAGGATCAGACGGAACCATTCAGAATGCTCTCCAGGAAGCTGCATCTGTTGTACAAGACTATGCTGCCACCGGGAGCCTTACGTGCTCAGCCGAAAAGTCAGAGTTGTTAGTGGTACACAAGCGGCGCCGCAGAACCGACGATTCTTCTGATATTTCACTGGTCCTTGATGGCCGTGCTATCCCTCAGGTACCTCGACTCCGCATTTTAGGCCTCCACATTCAGGCTGATGGCAAGGCCTCACACACTACGCACCTTCTGACTCAGCAGATAACACAAATTACACACATGATCCACCGCATCACCAATCGCAGGAGAGGCCTTCGCGAGAAGGATGTCCTCCGCATAGTACAAGCTCTCATAGTTAGTCGGCTCACCTATCACCTTCCCTATCAAAATCTTACGCTTACTCAAACCGAAACGATGGACGTCCTTCTACGGACGGCGGTGAAGGCGGCTCTCGGCTTGCCTCCACACGCTTCTACACGACGCCTTCTTCAGCTTGGTGTCCACAACACCATAACCGAACTGCTCGAGGCCCAGCACAACAGTCAACTCCAGCGTCTTAGGCAAACCCGTCAGGGTTGCGCCATCCTCTCTCGTCTTGGCTACCCCATTCCTGAAAAACCCACACAGGTACCGCAACATAAACTCGCTCCTTATATTCGCGCTCTCATTAATGTGGCTCCGATTCCACGCAACATGAATCCCCACCGCCATGCCGACCGTCGACGTGCCCTGAGTTCAGGCCATGACACGCGTCTTTGGCGATGGCACTACAGACTTACAAGTTCTTTACACTGATGCGGCACGCTACCCAGAAAAGCCCGCCATGTGTCTAGCGGTGATCGACAACACAGACGCGCTCGTGGCGTCTGCCACACTTCGCACTACGGACAGTGGTTCGGCAGAGGAGGGAGCTATTGCGCTGGCCATTGTCCACGCCTCGACATTACCGTCACAGGACGCCCCTGTCACCATAGTGACAGACTCACAGGCTGTTTGCCGTGCCTTTGCGCAGGGACTTGTGGCTGCGCATACTCACAATATCCTGTTTTCTGTCTTGCTGTCCACTTTGCGTACGGTGCGCATCGTCTGGATTCCTGGACACGCCTCTCTCCATGGAAATGAACGCGTTCATGCGGTTGCCCGAGGTCTGACCGGCCGGGCTCCATCGGAAGAGCTGTCCAATTCAGACGACGCACCGACAGAACTACCAAACTACATCGCAATGCTGGAGTACTACCGACAGAGACGTTATACGCATCCTCGTCCCCATCCTTCACTTAACATAGCAGATGCCGTCGCTTGGCGGCAACTGCAGACTAATTCATTCCCTTGCCTCTATATGCTGCATCTCTTTCATCCCACTCTATACCCTTCCTACTGCCCCTACTGTGGATCCGAACCAACCGTCTATCATTCCACGTGGGAATGCTCTAGTCCACGGGGCGTTCCTCCTATCCCCAACCCCACCCTTTCCTCTTGGGAGTCTGCACTGCTCAGCTTAGGCCGGCAGGAACAGCAACAGCTGGTCCAGCGGGCTCGCAGGGTTGTGCAAGGCAATGGAGCCCTGGACTGAGGGCCCCACCCAACGAGGAAAAATTACCTTGCCTTTGTGAATAAAAGTTTATTCTCTCTCTCTCTCGCGGCACACAATTAACGCAGCTGTATTAAGTTGTACGCGGCGAGTCGTTGCTCAATTCCTTGCACGGGACCCCGCCGGCGCTCTCCGAGGAAACCTTTGTCTTCCGAGTCTCAGGTGGCATTCTGAATACGAGCCCTGATCCACCAGCGATAGGGCCACGCAACCAACACGAACCCCGAATACCACTGCGGTCTGGCCGTTGCCAGCCCGGAGGAACGTTTGCGTGAAGTGACCGCACGTGCGTCCGCCGGGCTCGTTCTTGAAAAAGCGGTGAGCTTCGCGTCGTTCTATTCGAAATCCCGGATGTTTGCACACTCCTACTTTGTTATTGTCGCTGTTAGACCTTGCCTGCTTTTAGGCGCGCCTGTGTCGGATAGCTTTTAGCAGTGCTATAGCGGTACAAAGTCTAGGATTGAATCCATACACCGGGTTTCCGGTGAATAACCTCTTCCGAAAGAATGATCGATGTGCAAATAGCAGCAAAGGTGCAAGAACCTCTATTGTGAGCATTATATTTACGCTTCATCTTCTCATCTGTACATACTCTCATCATCACGACTTGAGACCATCGTTGTGGGGCTTTGGCTCCTGACAATAAAGAAGAGATTTGCGACCTAACCGTTGTCTCACAAGTGGTGGAGGTGCTGGGTATGTACAGATGAAAAGATGAAGCGTAAATATAATGTTTACACTATATACTTTAGCTACCTACTGCCGCTCGATTCTTCGCCTATCCCACTCAGTGGGTACGAGCTATGATAAAGGATCATCATCATCATCATCATCATCATCATCATCATCATCATCATCATCATCATCATCATCATCATCATCACTTTTCCTGTAGATGCGGCAAATTTCTCAGCACCACCATGAAGAAAGGTGTGGTGGTGCTGTGTTTGTTACTGCAAACACGCTTATTCCGGTCGAGAGTTCTCACTTCAATTAGTGCATTTAAGTGTCTGATAATGTTTCGATAATATATATGTCGTGAATATGTCTACGTACCCTTGATTTACCGAGAAGTTCCGTCATCCGCTTCTCATCTTCGTGCCATGCAGTTAATATTAACCAGGTTTATGTCACTATAATATTGTTTTCTTCGGTTATTGTCCTTGCTTTTAAGTGCGAAGCACTTTAGGGGCCTGGGATGTCGGCGTGTAATGTGATCTCATGTCGTCGTGGTCACGCGCAAAAACAGGGTTAAAGAAAGTGCAGAATTGAAGAAATGGGTTCGGACGTGGGTACCAAGTGAAGGAAACACTAAAAGATGATGGTAGAAGTCATAGTCATGAGCATGACTCAGCGAAAAAGATTAACACTCAGAAATCACTGAAATGGGTTCTGACGTGGGTACTAAGGGAAGGAATCGCTAAAGCATGATGGGAAAGGTTTGGCAGCTTGTCGAAAAGCGACTCCGTGAAATTTAGCAATTTCTACTATCCTGGTAGTTAACGCATATATACAAGCGAATGAGCATCAAGTATAATGCTTCCAAATCAGATCTCCCGACTGATGAGGTACTGGGTGGAAACGATGGCAAGCTTTCCGCGAGCAAGTAGGCGCGCTAATATTATCACGACAGACTGTGTCAAGACAAACCCGCAGTGCTTCTCAATATGATCTTGATTGTGCGGCAAAGCAGCTGGAATATTTCTTGGAAGCGTTGTGTCGTATGACACTTCCTGTTGCGATTGCAGTGGTCAAAAGCGCATCCTAACACGCCGTGGTTGCTCAGTGGCTATGGTGTTGGGCTGCTGAGCACGAGGTCGCGGGATCGAATCCCGGCCACGGCGGCCGCATTTCGATGGGGCGAAAACACCCGTGTACTTAGATTTAGGTGCACGGTAAAGAACCCCAGGTGGTCCAAATTTCCGGAGTCCCCCACTACGGCGTGCCTCATAATCAGAACTGGTTTTGGCACGTAAAACCCCTTAATTAAAAAAAAAAAAAAAAAAAAACAGCGCATCCTAAGCAGAGAGCTAGTACATTTGACGAATAATGCTTAAGACGTGTTGGCCGAATTGGTTGATGATACTGAATTCAAAGTGTGCAATAACGTTGGTAAGACAGGAAACAGTTGAGCGCTCGTGCTTGTGCTGGTCCTCGTCATGTCCGTGTTACTTATTTTTCTTTTTTCTTCTTTTTTTTGGCTGTTTCCACTTGTTCTGCATGAAAAAATCTTTCAGAGACCGTCGCCACCTCTTTTCTCCCACAGGTGCCGCGACTTAATGGCAGCATTGTAATTTCATACACAGCAAGTTGGGGGCAAGCATGTGGTCGCTAGAACCTAATAAGCACAATGCAGCGCTGCACCGTTGGGCTTGGATACACGGAGGCTGTGTAATATTACTGCGTGTATAGTGTCACTGAAGCTGGTATTATTATCACGCTCATTGTACGGTGAAAGCCCTGCCTGTCGGCTTTGGTTGTTGGCTTTGCATTAGCCGACAACGTCCTTGTGCCTCGTAATGGTGGTGGTGGTGGTGTAGCAGCAGGCGGGGTTAGCCAACACCACCTAGATAGCACAAGGCCTACGCACTCCGATCATGACGTCATGCTACCTGGCCCGACTGCCATAGAATATAATGGGGATGCTCCCACGTAAGCAACAGTGATTTTGACGTCACCGCTTTCGTCGCGCCAGCCTTGGCAATGGAAATTTCGGGCCAGATATATCATGACGTCATAGATCGGAGTGCGGAGGCCTGTGCTATCTAGGTGGTGTTGGGTTAGCTTGGCATGCTCAGCAGGCAATTGTTCCGCCTGAGCACCTCGCACATTTTTGTAATGGTGAACCGCGCGTACCTGTCGCACACTAAACTGGTGAAAGGGGCGGGGGGGGGGGGGGGGGGGCAATCGTTGTGACGCGCCTTAAAAACTGTCTAAAGATATCTCACGCGCACTTGATGCAAGCTAGTGCAAATAAAGCGCATTGAGGCAGCTTGCTACCCCCAGGAGACAATATCAGCTGTAGCGGAAGTGATACACCGCCAGATGAAAAAGAAAAAAAGTGCGCAAAGCGAACAAAGAGGCAGCGCTATGGGGAAGAAAATGAAGGCCTAAACCCGCGTAACTAAACTGCAGTTATGCCGTACTTTCATAGGTGTTCGCACAAACTGAAGAAGGTGAGTGAAAAGGCCAAGTAGTCCTGTCGGCGCAACATAGGTTGTCAGCACTTTTCGAGATGGCCTGCCCGATGGCCAAAGAAAAATCAGTGCTATACGGAACATTGTGTCCGCTTCGTCGAGTGCAAAAAAAAAAAAAAAAAAGGCTGTTGTATATACGTTCCCTCTTTCATGTGGTAACGGATACGTGGGTCAAACGGAGGGATGTCTAAATGACCGTCTTCGTGAACACGGCTACAACGTCCGTGGGTGAGTGCAAGGACACGTGGCAGAGCGTTGCAGAAGCTGTGGTTGTAATGCAGAGTATGAAAAGTGCGCCGTTCTGTACAAACATGCTGACCAGCGGAAGAAAAAGAAATACTCGAAGTTACAGAAATGGCAAAGGGGGATCGGCCACGCGTCACTGTGTCATCTGCTGCTTGATAAGAAAGAAATTGCGCTATGTCAGATGTGCAGGTTGATGGCTGATGAACATATCCTGTAAAATTACTTGAATTTAAGCATTCTTTCTCTTCAATGTAGTGTGCAGTTGTCACTTTTTTGTGTGTTCTAGTTTTCAGCCCTTTATACGATTGCAATATGGCTGCTGCGTATTGATTTTTATGTATAAATAGCATATTATCAGAAATAAACATTTAGTTGGGAGTTAACTTAATTAGCGCTTATGTATATATAGGTCGTTTCCCCTCGGTCTCGTCCTTTTGCTTCCACGTTATGAAGTTTGATTCTGGGGTAAAACGAGAACTATTCGCAGTACACCTCAAGATGATTGCAGTTTCAGCCCGTTTATACGATTGCAATATGGCTGCTGCGTATGATGCGTATTGCTGCTGCGTATTGCTGCGGGGCGAAACGAGGAATAAAAAGAAAAAAAAAAACGAAAAAAAAAAAAACGCCCGTGTACCGTTGCACATGGGTGCACGTCAAAGAACCCCAGGTGGTCAAAATTAATCCGGAGTCCCCAACTACGGTGTGCCTCATTATCATATCGTGGTTTTTCGCACGTTAAACACCAGAATTTAATTATTTTTAAAAATTAGGAGCCATTTTGAAAAGTAAATAAAACAGCTCGTCGTGAAACGAGTGACACGGCAAAGCACACCGCGCCCTTATTTTTCTGGGAGCTAAGCAGACTAAGGCTGTCATTGGCTTTGGGCAACCGCGTAATGAAGAACGGCCGCAGATGCAACGTGCATCGCAGCATGGTCACTGGATGTACGCTTTTCTATCCAGTGACCGTCGGTCTGTTGTGTTTTACACTGTATACATTCGCGTTGCGCGTCTCGCTTTTTCGAAAGCTTGTGTAACGCAGCTGTAGACGGCATAATTGAAATGTTTGCAACACGCTTCAAAACGCGTAAAGGTAGTGCAGAGTTTGCGAGAGCAGGCTTTAAAGCGGCTGTCGCACGCGAAACGTGAACGCAATGCAATACATTGTAACGTGCTGACGGACAAATGATGCTAAGGGTGTAGCTTTCTCGATAATGTTGAATACTGGCAAGACGAGTAAAAGGTCCATTTTTTTGCATGAGTTTATGCATCGAAACACCGCCCTGGAAGAAGCTGCGATAAAACTGCGCACGTGTTTCTGCCAGATTCCCCATGTAACACTTTTTTTTTTACGTGACTCGGGTACAAGATTACTTATGCGGAGTAGTCTCGCATTTGGAAGACAGATGATCACACGTCATGGTGTAGATACTTTATTTAGGCTAAACAAGTAGCCTGACAGGCAAGCAAATAGTAAAATGTTTTTAAAAAATGCATTGGTGAACCCCAAAAAAGTTATATGCTCTTGAATACACATCGTCATCCTAAGGCACCGACTGATAGAACCCCAAAGCGCTTTTAGTAGAATGGGCAACTTGAGAAGTATCAGGAGTATCGGTACCAAGCCAGACTTCAGCGATACTCGTCAGAGCTATGAGACTCCTCATCGGAATCCTGCTCGATTTCCGAAGGCGGTCGTTCGGCGTGTGCAGCCTGCTCGACGCCTCCCGAGACACCGGCCGTCGGCGGCGCTCGAAAGGCGGCGTCGGTAGGTCTGCGACTATGCGAGTCATCCCTGGCAGTAGAATGCTGTAGCAAGGAACCTAGGGGCTCTCCCCGCTTCTTCTTGGCTCATGAATTGGCCGCGTGCCGAAGTGGAAACGAACGGGGTACCACTCCTTTCTGCAGCGGTGCGAAGACTCGCAGAACTGTCAGGGCGAGTTGGAAGAGGCCCAAAGAGCGGCGCTTTGCTTTCCGGGTACCGGGCGACTGGTTTGCAAACTGAAGAGTACTCACTGATGCTTTGCCCGAAAGAGACCGGCGACTGAAGCGGAGCATGCGGTCCCGCAGATACTGCGGAAGAAGCGGATCCTCTAGCAGCTGCTGGGTCAGGCATGATCCACTCGCTGGGTGTTGGCAGTCCCGATGACTGGCTCCGGTCCGTGTTAAGCGGTGGCCTGAACCTGCTCGGGTCCCACGGCACAGCCGTGCTCTGCAACGAAAGGGAACTGGAAGAAGAAGTGTCACACGACGTGTCACACGACGTGGCGTCCGACGACGAGGAGGTCAGGGTTCCCATAGGTTCGCTCAAGGTGGACGACATGGAAGGGGTTCGCTCCATTTCGGCACTTGGTATGGCGCTGCTTTCACGAGAAAGTGGAGTGGACGCCGAACGCTTGGGCTGTTTAGCGGCCGGGGGAAGGGATGGCGATTCGTTGCCCGCGGTGTCGTCGTCCGGCGACAGTACGCGCACACAGCCCCTCATCGATGATGAAGCCGGCGGCGGCATTGCTGTTTTGCACTCGGGTGCGGCGTAATGAAAAGCTGCTTTTGAACCTGGAAACTGTTTGCTCTGC
The DNA here is from genome assembly GCF_013339745.2 of Dermacentor silvarum. NCBI lineage: Eukaryota > Metazoa > Arthropoda > Arachnida > Ixodida > Ixodidae > Dermacentor > Dermacentor silvarum. Next base: position 221,303,728 of record NC_051156.1, read on the forward strand.
TCCTGAGTACCTGCTGAGGGCGTGAATAGCGAAGATTGGCAAGTGGCTGTCACTCCGAATCCTGTCTTAGTCGCTCCGACAGGAGTTTGCGCTCCAGTCTCGCGCGATGCCTGATCAGATGGTGGGTCTTCATCCATGGCCACATCTTCCTCTTCAGCGCTGCTTTCCCTATCCTCGGTCGATACGGACGCGTCAACCTTGGCACCCGGCGGCAGCGACCTCTCCATTTGCGATAACGTTCGCGTTGGACGTAAGGGACAGAGAAGGTACGGCAGGGCTCGATACTTCGAGCGTGATGTTCGAATGGGTAACAGTGAAACCGACCGTCTCTGGTCACGATGTCTTAAAGGCTGCCAGAGCGGGGTCAACTTGACCTGTCTGGTTAGTACCTGACACAGGTCTGAAGCACGTGTAGATAAACTGTGCGCGCCACAGACACACACACACACACAAAAAAAAGCGACAGAAAGCAAGCGAGATAGAGATTAGATGCGTAAGAATGTGACGCATAAAAAAACGCTATATATTGGAGTGTTATCATTGCACCTGTCATCGTGTGCGTTATAAAGAGTGGTGGTGGTCAGCTGTATATGCATGCCATGCACCTGAACAAAATTCTTGCTTCGGTCATGCACAAATAAACAAATGCGCCTCAGGAAAAAAAAATGAAAGCCGTTTTACGCACTGTCCTCTGAGACCAAGAACGCTACCGTTTAAGGTCATGCGTGCATCGCATACCTGACAATGTTTTGCGTCTTCCTCATATTTAGTTACAGCATATTTGATAACAATGCCACTGCAAGGCTGACGGTCACTAACTGAGATGTAAGTCCCCGGCGAGTAAATCGTAAGAACCAGTGGTGACTTGCGTCTGCAACGTGTACATATACATGTCTCTTGAGTGGTAGCAGGTTGCTGTTTTTGACTAATCAATAAATATCGGTATTTGGCGATGGCCTCGTGGTGTGGCTGCTAGAAATGTGTGTGCCTGTAGTTATTGGTGTTATTAAGAAAGAGTAAATTCTTAAGCGTTTTAATTATTTTATATAGCGAGCAGACATTACCGCTTGCCCGCGTGTCTGGGATGCTCGTAATACCATTACTGTGAGTTGGATGAGCAACTTACCGCAACCATTATTCCCTGATTTCAGACGAAACCTAGACTATACATTTTGATGAGGCCGATATCAGATAGTCATGTATACGTGTACTTGCACACGGTGTTCAGTGCATATTCTCAGTGACGTGGAAGGTAAAAAGAGAGCTACAGAAGGGGTCTGGATGCTCAGATCACGGCCGCTCGATCAAAATGGACCAGGCCGTGTTCAGATCTGTGACCTCACCGAAGTGCGCCAATAATCGGCGGAACAAAATATGGGTGCCCCAAAGGGAGCTCCATCGGCTACACATTGCTTATCGCGTTCATCCAGGTGCACTTGGCGATGGGGCTTTTTGCGCCCTCAGTAGCACGTCTCGTAGCAGCCAGGACTTTTTCTCTGCACTTTGAGGGCGTGCAACCGGACTGACACATTACTCCTACCCGAAATCGACCGAAGATGCGTAAAAACATTGTCGCAGTTTCACCCGAAAGGCGAAGCATCAATTGCGATGGCAAATTAGTAGAGAGCTATACGGAGCAAGGATATTAGTTTTATCAGCTGTATGAACTTGGACATGCAGCAGCACCAGCAACGCGCAGAATTGTCGACGCCGTCGGCGTTTTGCCCGCGCTCGCATCGAACGCGCGCGGCGTTGGTGACTGTTGCCGGTGCCTCTGGGGCCGGCTCGGAGGTTTTCGACGAGATCAGAACGGGACTCTCGTCAAGCAGCGTCGGAAGTCTTTACCACCTTCTCTCCTCGCAACCTTTTATTGCGATAGCAGTTATATGGACACTCAAAGCGGATTTCTGCCGTCGCCGTCAGGTTCCGTATGAAGTCAAACGGTGATGAAATCCTCGCCGCGCGCCGTATGCTTCATGTGCGAGTGAAAGCGCGCGTCCTTCGCGGCCTTTCACGGCGACGATTTCATCGCCGTTGACGTCATACGGAACCTGACGGCGACGGCGACACCGATGGCAGAAATCCGCTTTAGAGTGTCCATATAATTGCTATCGCAATAAAAAGTGCTAAAGTGTAATTTTTAAAGTTTTCCTGAAAGCAGCGCTTGTGAGCGTTGAGATGCGATGGCCTTCTTTTTGAGCGTCGCACATGGGTGTCACGACGTGACGGGGGTAATCGGTGAAGGGGATCCATTTATTACTATCTTGATAAGTGCACCACCCTCCTTCGGTGTATTGAGTAACTCATATAAGTTCACTTTAACTAACGTCATCGGTAATATCTTCATCTGAAATCTGAGTGGACTGAAATACCCCACGATTAAAAATGGAGCTCTGGGGTATTACGCGCCAAAACCACGATATGATTATGAGGCACGCCGTACGTAGTGATGAGCTTTGGATTATTAATGCGAACGCATTATATATGTCCCATGAGGCAGAAAAGCCGGCGATATATCCGCAACAAGTCGTACCAAAAATGGCCGACGGTGCAAAGAGTAAAAATACGTCAGAAATGCTCGGATTGACGTCAAATAGCCCAGAGTGATTTCTGTAATCGAAGTAAATTAATGGCATTGAAAATAAAATTTGGTAAATTTCGGTCTGGGTGGGAACCGAACCCGAGCCTCTGGGATGTGTTTGACTAAAAGTGGGCCTAGTACATGCCTCATTGCACACGTCACGTCACAGCCACTGACTAAAAATGCAGTGCCTGAATACGCGTGCATTCTAGGCACTGTGCTGAAGGTGTGGCCTAGTACGTGCATCATTGGGCACGTGACGACTCAGCCATTGTGGAGGAGGTGGCGCCACGTCATGAGTGTATAAAATAAAAAGCATTAAATATCCAATTGAACGCCGCTGTTAGGTCCTTCGAGTTATGAACTCCTAGCGGGCAAGCGAGCGCATTGAGACGCTTGGCACGTTTTGATGAGGCGCAATTAGAACGCAGGCGATCGAGGATGCGCAGACAAGGAACGCGCGGAATGAAACATTTCACGAAAGCGACTATAATGCTTTCGCAATCCCACACGTAAGCAGTCTCAAGTGTCTCTATTTTTTTTTATCAATTGGGGTTCCTTAACGTGCGCCCAATGCACGGTACACGAGCGTTTTTATATTTCCGCCCCATCGCAATGCGGCCGCCATGGCCGGGATTCACACGCAAAAAGCGCCGGTTGCCATGTGGGCCGATTATCGTGTTTGGGACAGCAGAGATTTTCGCGATCTCTGCCAAAAACACGATCATACAAAGGGCGACGTGTTCCGTGTCGACCACGTGGTCTGGTAAGGTTGCATCATCGATTATGTATGCTTGACCGGCATGCAGCGTTGTCTATAAGAGTGCGCTGCTGTCTAAAATAAAGGTATTCTTCTTGCGTTGCTGCCACTGTACACTCTAAAAAAAGTTTACACCTTTTGCGTTGTATCTTGTCCTCAAACAATAATGCTTGCCTTGCTTTTCCTTTCTTGAAAACTCAGCGCTCGATAATTTCCTGCCGAGAATGCTGTGTCACAAGATACGACCCAAAGGGTGTAAACTTCTTTTAGAGTGTAGCATTTGTCTGCTGCTTTAGAACAGAACAGGAATGACATAAATACAGGACGATCGCTTATTTTCATCTGTTCATTTTTTGCAGACAATGAGCTTATAATAGGGTTTCTTCTTTCTCTTAACACATGTGCACCGTGCATGATGTGCTCGCACCTCGCTTCACACTAGCAAAAGCTTAAACAAATTCACCGACGTGTTGGTTATACAATCGTTACCTTTTATTTCGATAAACAACGCTTTCAGGATTGCACGAGCTTGTTTTTTCTCCTTCCTAGGATCCGTATCTCCTATGCGCACTTCAATTCACGCTGTCCTTATTGTTGGCATTACGCTGTAATGCAGTGATTTGGGCTTGTTGGTATGACAAGTTAGCGCCTGTGTGTGTCACCTCTTCATTCGTCCTTGTCTTTTCATGCGCTATAAGCCTCACGATGGCATTACGCGCACGTTCCCTTTCTGTGATCGTGTTTCTGGCGCTATAACATTCATTGCTCGACATGCACCAACTATCCCAACAGGAATTACTACGCTGCATCACGTCTGAATCGCTGAGCACTGCGTTCCCGGGCTTCCGGACAGGCCCAGATAATTCACCACGGGGCTGAGCAATGGTGGCACGTTTGATGGATTTGGTACCAGTTCGGGTTAAACGACTTGCCCGGGCATAGGCCGATTCAGCCGGTACGCTTGACCAAGGGCATATAAACGCGGGCTAGGGTCATTTCGGCGGTTGGCAGCGGCGAACAAAAATCCGGGCACGCTGTCCGACAAACGCCATTATATCGCGTAGACGGAGGCAACTTCTGCAACCAAGGCCCACAAGAGCAAGTTCACGTGAACGCCTTTGGGGCGGGCTTGACTTCCGAGTGTACTACCTTGAGCCACATAGTTTTCTAGAAAAATTACGAGAGGGAACTGTGGCGCTAGTATCTACGCGGGAGTAGAGGGAGAGAGAGAAACAAAGAGGGAAAGGTAGGGAGGTTAACCAAGGACGTGCCCGGTTGGCTACCCTACACTTTTTTTTTATTGCGATAAAGACTTGCCTTTAAGGCATAGTTCTTGATGTGTATATGTGTATTATATGCGTGCTGTGAGGTATGTGTTGTGTATGAATTGAAGCAGGGTTTTGTGGAACCTGTTATGTATCCAGCGGTCATAGCTGGTTGTGACACTGTAGCGGTGGCCGGCTTGCAGTAGGAGACGCGAGCGTTCCGATTCTAAGCCTGGACATGTCCGTATTAGGTGGTACGCATCTGCCTCTATCACTGAGACGGAGCAGTATCGACTCGTAGCACCCAGTGGTAAATGCGACCAGTTCCACGTTGAGATCACAGCCGGTGTAAGGGCCACCCCGGCCCGAAGCCTCCTAAGCACAACTTCCTCCACCCTAGTAAGGTGAAGGGGGAGGGAGCAGACACACGGCGGGATAAGAGCGCGTGTGTCCTGCCGGAGAAAATTTTTACGGGCTCGGAGGAGTGACTTCCATCGGTCAGGGGAACGCGGAGGAGGAGATCTGGAGAGAAAAAGACAGTTTAACAAGATTTAGCGATATTACAAAATTCTACCAAAATCAGAGGCGAATATTACCACCGCCTCACACTAAACTGAACAGAACTGAGTCCGTTTCTTGGAGGCGAATAAAAACAAAAACCTATGTGAATCCCGTGCAGTTGAAGACTTTCTACCCCGAGATATACGCCAGCGATATATGCAAGCTATGCAAGTCTGCTAGAGCCACCCTTCAACACATGTTGTGGGGATGTAAAGTATATCAAGAAAAAAATGGCAGTCTCCCCGGAAAATTTACGGGCGTGGTGGTCGGCCACGCTGCTCAGCTCAGAACTCCTAGACCAACTTTTGGCCGTCCAGCGAGCCATGGATGCCGTGCGGGAGCAACAGCTCCCAGTGGCCATCTAGGCGGCCCCAGGCCCGGGCCTCCCAATCGCCGGATTTCAAATAAAGTTATGTCACTCACTCGGAGGGAGTTAAGGGGTTGAGTGGGAGGGGAATAGATGGTAGATCAGGGGCGGTATTCTGTAAGAGTCCAATTAGTGGACTGTCCATTTCGGCTGTCGCTGATTGGCTGCTGCTTCACGAGCAGGAAGGAGACTGGCTGGCACCTTCCTGCACGTGAAGCAGCCAATCAGCGACAGCCGAAATGGACAGTCCACTAATTGGACTCTTACAGAATACCGCCCCTAAATTAGGAGGGCAGTGTGACTGCTGGTCTGCAGCAATGTTGTGAGGGTTCGCAGCATGGCCTTGAATCCAGTGTACATTGATGCAAGTAGCTGTTGTACTATTAATAGTGTGTATCGTCTCGCAGATTTCCATCGCCTTGTCAACCTTCTTTAGTTCTTGAATAGCCGCTAAAGAATCAGTGAAGATATCTAGTTGTTTGATTGTAGGCAGATTAGATGTGGCATCTTGCACAGCGTCGTGGATGTCTTCCATTACTACACAAGTTCCATTACTAGAGCCCTGGCTACCGTAGATAAATAACGCTGGCGGCCGCTGATGAAATTATGCGTAGTACGGAGGAATGATGTCCTCCCGCCATCTGGGAGGATAGCAGCATCCGTATAGACTTTGCAGGTGTTAGCGCCATAACTTCGTTGGCTTGTTAGTTGTGATGCTGGTGAATTCCCAGGGCGGCATTGGATAGGGCTGATTTTCAATCCGAGAGCCACGTTGAAAATGAGCATGCAACGCAGCGACAACCGGAACAAGTTGCTTTTTGATTTGACGTGCTTTTTCACGTTGCAAAATTAGCTCTGCAATTGTGTTGAGCTGGCCGTGTTCCTGTAAGGTTGGTGTCGAAGTGATGCGGGGTAGTGCTGTGATTGTGCGCATAGCATCGCGATTAATCGGCTCCAACTGTGCAAACTGTGCCAAAGTCAGCTGTTGAAATTGTGCCTGATATAAAAATCGTGGCTGCAAGAATGCACGTACCAGGCGTCGAACTACGTCAGTACGCGCTCCAGCTGCTTTTGCTGCAATGCGACGAATAAGGTGAAGTGTTTTTGTCCAACTCTGATTTTACGGAGCCAGTGTGCACCACTGCCGGTGTGGTGAATATCGAGACCCAGTATGCGGACCTCAGAAGCCTTAGGGATTGTCACTGCGCCGAGTCTAAATGTAAAGGGGTGCTGCGTGATTCTTGTGCTTTCTTTCTTGTTGGCCACCACAACATAGCTTGATTTTTGGGCGGAAATGTCCAACCCTGCTTTCCGAGAGTAGTTTTGCAGAACATCAAGGGCTTCTTGAAGCTTTTGAGTTTGTCTAGAGACATCTTCATGCACGGACTACAAAGTGACGTCATCCGCATAGATTAAAGATTTCACATCTGGAATCCGGTGTAGTTGCCAGGCTATAGAGGTATTAGAGCAACGTTGAAGAGGAGAGGAGCCAAAACCGAACCTTGTGGGACTCCTCTGTTCGATGTGAAGCACCCTTCTTGCCCTCCATCTACTCTAATCGCAAAGTTGCGATTCTGAAGAAATGAGTAGATAAATCTTATGACCCGTGGTGGAAGTCCCAGTTCGATGAGGTTTCCAATAATGATTTCATGGTCTATATTGTCATACGTTTTCGTTATGTCTGTTGCTACTACCGTGAGCACAGAGTGACTGTGTGGTGAAACCTCTAAAACATCGTCTGATAAGATAATTGAATTGAATTATGGGGTTTTACGTGCCAAAACCACGATCTCATTATGAGGCACGCCGTAGTGGGGGACTCCGGAAATTTGGACCACCTGGGGTTCTTTAACGTGTACCTAAATCTATGTACACGGGTGCTTTCGCATTTCGCCGCCATCGACATGCGGCCGCCGTGGCCGGGATTCGATCCCGCCCCCTCGTGCTCAGCAGCCCAACACCATAGCCAGTCTGATAAGATAGAAAGTCCGTCTTCAGTTCCCCGAGTAAGAACGGAATCCAATTTGAACAGGATGATATTTATCATGGCGTTCAAGCCACCAGGAAACACGTGTGGCCAGCATATTTTCTGCGAGCTTGCAGACAGTTGAAGTTAGTGAAATTGGGCGAAAAGCCTGCAGGGTTATTTGGTGACTTTCCCGGTTTCGGAATAGGGACAACAATTGAATGCTTCCAATCAGGTGAAACGTTACCAGTCTCCCATACTTTATCAATAGCCTGAAGAAGTGCGTCGAGAGCTGCTCCTTCCATGTTCTTGAAAAATCCATAAGGAATACCATCGGGACCAGGTGTTGTACGTTTCTTCGAAGTTTCAATCGCCGCTATTAGTTCGGCCATGCTGAAAGGGCTGGATATTTCGGATTTGGCAGTTGTGTCAGACTCGTCAATTTCGGGGCAGCTTATAGGTGACGCGTGATCGTACTTCGGGAAAAACGCTCTGGCAGCGTGTTCTGCAAATTCTTGTGGCGAACTCTGCATCGCTAAGCTAACGCTCGCTGCACCCTACATTTGGAGAGGGGGACAGGGGAAGAATAGATACGGAGGAGGAGGAATAAACTTTTATTGCGGAACCAGCACTTTAAGATGGCCGGGCCTAAGAGAAAATAAAAAATGATAGTCTGTCATTTGCAGAGTCAGTCACAGAGGAATCTCCGCTGTCACAAGCGTTCACGTAGAGTTACTGTACATGCAGGGGAACCTATACAGTAACACTTCTTGTGCTATTTCGTGACGCATAACTAACAGAATAAGGGGCGCCTGACTCTTGATATAAGCGCGAAGAAGACACGGACGGTAGCGGAAGAAGACAGGACGAGCGCTAACTCACAACTAAATCTTTATTGGAAATACCAACTCGCCAACTATCCATTCTTATGCGCCTGACTCATTCGTCTGTGTATGCGTTAATTGGCGCCCCTTCTTCTAATAGCTATAATCTACATGGGAACTGCATTTGTGAAGGTTCAGCCAGCGCGGGAATGAAGGGCAGTATACATGTTAGATGATGAAGTTAGGAAATTGGCAGGCGTAAGTTGGAATCAGCTAGCGCAAGACAGGGGTAATTGGAGATCGCAGGGAGAGGCCTTCGCCCTGCAGGGGACATAAATATAGGCTGATGATGATGATGGTGATGATCAGATGATGATACATGTCTGCGTTTGCCGAAGCTTCGCCCGTATGACTTCTAACTGCTTCGTGACTGCGAATCGATCGTCTTCAACAAAATGTTGCGTTATAAATGCAACAATTTGCGATGATTGTGCATCTGCGCAGCGACTAATTGCCTTGACGTGTTTCGAAAACTTCGAGTGCTTGTAAATTTATGAAGATAACGCTTAATAAATAACGTCGCAAAAAGTTTGCAAGCCCAGAGCACTAAATCGAAGCACTAATCATTATTCCCACGGTAGCTGAACGAGGCTACGCCAGAGTTTCCTTTAGTGCAATTGTTCGTACGAAAGCTCTGTGTATTGGACAGCGGTCGCAGAAAGCATAGCTTCTTGTACGTGATGTGCTCGTGCACACACACACACACACACACACACACACACACACACACACACACACACACACACACACACACACACACACACACACACACACACACACACACACACACACACACACACACACACACGCACGCACGCACGCACGCACGCACGCACGCACGCACGCACGCACGCACGCACGCACGCACACACACACACACACACACACACACACACGCACGCACGCACGCACGCACGCACGCACACACATAACGCAAACACACACGCACGCACATAAACACACACGTACACAAATACGCACACACAAATGCACGCGCACGCGCGCACATACGCACACACACACATAACGCGAACACACATGCACACATACACACACACGCGCGCACACTTACACGCACACTTACACGCACACACGCACGCACATAAGCACATACGCACACACATAAAATAGTCACAGGCCTGCGCGGCACACGCAGCACAGTCACAGCGTAAGCTGTTGGAGCGGATCAAGAGTAGCTCCAATTTCGGCACCACGCACACCAGGGTCTTCGCGACAAAGTCTCTTCGCCTCGTTTTGACGAGAACGATCTGAACTGTCCGCCCGGCGTCGACGGCGAGCTGCGGCTTGTAATGCTCTCTGCACAGTAGTCTGCTGAGCCCGATGATGCCCGGTTGTAGCCGCGCACGTAGCTCTACGATTGGCTTCTTCAGTAGCGGTTCGTACCTTGCGAGGAGACGCCATAACGTGTACCGAAGAGGTATCCAGAATACGTGGCGCAGATCTCACATCGGAATCGCGTTGATTGCGGGCCTCGTCTGAATCACATCTCGTCGTCCTGCGCCTGCGCACGCTGCGTTTGCAGGCGCATTACCTAGATGGCGCCACCATACTGGTGGAGGCTCGGGTAATCTGCGCGTGTGCGCGTGCCTTGGGAACAATCATAGGGCATTTTCCCGCTGCCCGATAGCAAGCGCTTGAGTGACTCAGTGGTATAGTATCTGGCTCCCACGCAGAGGGCACGAGTTCGATGCCGGCAGGAACCGGGTACTTTTTGCCATTTCCGGCGATAGCGGTTACGGCCCCACCGGGCGGAGGCGGCAGCGGCGGCGGACGCCATCGCGAACCGAAACGGCTATTGGAATTAGCCCATAACAGCTTACGCTGTAACACACGCACGCGCGCACATACGCACACATGCGCGCGCACTTACACGCACACACACACAAATACGCACGCGCGTAGACACACGCGCGCACACGCGGACACACACACACATCTAACGCACACTTACATGCGCACACACAAATACACACAAACACACTTAATTAGGTTCGTAATGAGCCCATGAGGCGGTGGTTAGGCTCGGCCTACCCGTCCCCACGTGGGAGCGGCCCGCAGCTCTGCCCTAGGGCAGGGCTTCTCAGGACCTATTGAATAAAGTTCTTCCTCTGTCTGCAGAGAAACAAATTATGATGCACCATGTTTTTTTATAAAGAGAATTACGATGTCGTGAGGCCTTAGTGAGGCCATGCACCAGCGTACATTTCGCGCTATTTTTCTATGAACCTATAGGGCGCATTAATTGCTACATTATGCGCTTCCGTGCCCGCGTACTGAGATGTCGGTGCTTGGTTGGGGAGATATTCGATCGAAAGCCCTTCGACACAATGGGTAATTGGGTATTGTAGTCAAAGAGCAGCTCTGTGACGTAAAATTGAATCGATCCTTTATATAGACGTCTTTCACGACAGCTTGAATTTCGCACCCCTTTTGCACATCCGGTGCAAGCTTTTAGCGAACGTCGGGAGATGGCAGCTTACACTCAGCCGCGAGCTGAGAGTAGAACCTTACTTGCTTTTTGAAAAGTGCCCGCCGCGTTGACGAAATGGTTGTGACGCTATTGAGGCCCATTGCAATGTAGCAGGTTCGATTCCCGAACCGCAGCCGTAAATTAGAATAATTTGCAAACACATTGGATACATACAGTGCGCGTACATAAGAGCACCAGGTAGTCAAAATTGATCTGGAACTGTCGACCCAATTAATTATTTCCCCCCCAGAAATTCAAGCTTTTCGTGCAGAGCGTGCCGCAAAACAGAGCTTTTTAATATTTTTTCATGTATGTGTATTTCCAGCTGACATCAGTATTCTCTATAACCTATTTTCCTGCGTTCACCACTGTTCACCACGATGTTATTCTCCGATGTAGAGTATAAAAGGAGGTATCGCTCTCACTCTAGGTACCTTGAGAGCTCCTTCTGCATTTATGTATTTTTGTGCAATGTATGACGTGTATTTCGATAAAAAGATCAGGAAATCTGGAAAAGGCCTTGGGAGCATTGTAATGTGGACTGCATGCCACCTTGAACTTCTATCATATTCCCTTGCATGAAAAAACACTGTGTTCGCTACGCTCATAGCAATTAAAAAATATATGTATGGTATTTAAAAAAAACTCAAGGGGTACTTAGTTATCCCTATGTGGATGAATGCGAAAGCATTGCGACCATCGCGCGATGCCTATGCTGTTTCAGTCGTTGAGTAACTACGTGATGGAAACGTTTTGACGTATCGTGCAATTGCGACAACCAAAGGCGCTCGTCACAAGGTGCGCACAACGCAAGGTCGTGGGTTCGATTCCCACCAAAGGTCGAGGGTTCGAGTGCCTTAATTAATTCTACCTTAATTAACTGTGTCTTAATTACCTTCGCCCTAATTAACACCAAAGGTCGTTGGTTCGACTCCCACCAATGGTCGTGGATTCGATTGCCGCAATCAACTATATATTCATTAACCCTGCCTTAAATAACTTTGCCTTAATTGACCTCATCAACTGCTTCGATTGGCTCACCTGGGCTCACTTGACCGCGGCCACGCCAACGCCGAATTTTCCGCCTCATGAACCATATAATGTTTTCGCATTAAAATACACTGTATAGATTATTAACACTCACAGCTGTCGCATGAGGGTGTTTAATTTTTCTGAGTGAGGAATGTATGTCTTTTCGGATGTCACACCCAGCCAAGCATTGTGGCGTAGCTGCAGTTTCAACGAAGGATGTGGAATTATCAGTTCGAGAGAAGGGGGGGTTCCATTAAGCTCATAGCCTGTCAGACTGTGAACACTGTCACGCACCTCATCGCGTGTGCACAGACAGTTTCGTCTTTGACAGCTTACGGTTTTCATTTCTCCTCATCTTTTCTGCCGTTTCCCCTTCCTTCATTACGAGGCAGTCAGCTGATCACTCATTATAGTTAACTTCCCGGTTTTCATCTCCTATTTCTTTCCATTGCTATTCCTTTGTGTCAGGCAACCATGAGCCGGCATGTTGTTACTGACACTCGGCAGAAGCTCAAGGTTCTGTAAGAAGTAGGCGACGACAAACTTGGAGCTGTGCTCGCTTATCTCGCCAACACCTCTCTGTGCAGCAGCTTCTTTTTGAGCGAAGAACTTCTCTACGACAAACGTGCCGTGCACCATGTTTCTTTGGAAGATGGTGTTATTTCTTTTATTTCCAACTTTTCACAGCCTCTATAATAACACGACAGGCGACAACTGTGCGTTGGCGTGCGTCGCACGGCCAACTCTAAGAGGGTGAGCTCGTCGAACCCCCTCTTTGCGTCGCCGGCACACAAACAGCCGCCGGAATACGTCTTCTGTGTAAACACGCGTGCTCACGACAGCGCCCGCACTCGATGGAAGAGGCAGTGCGGGAAAAGCAAATCGTGGACGGCAATACGCCAGCAAGATTTGAGCCGTCGATCTAAGACAGTCGTGTTCCATTTCTTTATACATATATATTTCAAATGCATGCATAATTTATTCGGTGCAGAAACTACTGGGCGGCGAGCAGGAAACTCGTACTGCTCTGCCGGGCGCAGCTGCCTGTAGTTGTAAGTGCCGGTCGTGTCTTACATTGCTGTCGCAAGCTGAATAAACACTAAAGCTTGCAAGCCAGAAGCGGTTTGCTATGTTTTGTCGGAGAGCTGGTACGTAGTGGTTAGCAGTGTCACACCTCGAAGCTGTTTTTTCGGGAAGAATTGCTTTGTCGTACTCAACATTGACATATTTCCGAGAAGTGGGTGGAACCATATGAATTATTTTTCTTTGTTCTGAAAATAACAACAACAAAAAGAGCGGTGGGACGACGCTGACGTCTAAGTAGAGTTTATGGACAGCGCCAGAGGTAATGAAGCGGTAGCTTCTAATTTCTGGGCCAGCAAACGTACTCACCGCTTCACTAACAGCTGTGTAAACATGGCACTGCGGATGCCGTATTTGCTCGTACCTGTGGCAATAATGCGTTTTCTCGAAGTGCAGGATACAAAACAGCAAAGTTGGTGTAGATTCGGAGGGTCAGGTTTGAGGATGCAGGTATGGGAAATCTATGTGTCCATTTGAGCTTTTCGATGTTGCTATTAAGAAGCCGCTCAAGGACATCCGCACTTTTTAACTGCGCACACATAAAACAGTCTACGAACTTGCTATTTTTTAAGCGAAGCTTGTGTAGACTAGCCTGCGCCGGTGATGTAACGCTAAAACTACTATGGCTCATACCTGCATTGTATATGCGGGTATGAGCCAGGGAGCCAGAGACAAGAAATAAAGAAAGAAAGACAGAAAGGAAGGAAGGAAGAAAGAGCAGGTGCGGAAAAGCTGCGCCGGCGCCAGATCACGTGACGCGCGCGACCAACCAGGGTAGTTTGGTGGTTCGAGGGGAAGGAAAGGGGAGGAAAGGGGGTTGGCGCCTGCTCCGCCGGGCGTCCCTTGCCTCAGATCAGTTTCGGCGGCCGGATGAAAAAGCCGAGGAGCAGGCTGCGTCTGACCAACGGCGCTGCGAACTCGCTCGGGAAAAGGCTCGTGGTGGACATGCCGAATCTAGCATGAGGGCTTACGAAGCCCAGGTGAAACCCCGAGTTGCGTACCCCAAGTTGTGGGAGCGCGATGTTGAGCCCAAACGTCAGCGAAGAGCCGCCTACCCCGAGTTTAGGGCAAACGAAGCGGAACGCCTGTGATAGCGCCGTCGTGCCACAAGCTTCGCTTACCCCCATTTCCTTGACAGGGCAAGGGCTCTGAATTTTTTCATTAGAGAACCACAAGTGTACAGAACCACTTTCCTATTCCCCCTATTGGATCGCACTTTGTTTCTCACCACATGACCGAGAATTCTGTTGCATTTTTTTATCTTGGCCAGTATTCTAGAGCCAATTGTTTTTGATTTTTCTCATCACAAAGAGCTCTTGCATAGTCGTTTTAATGCGTCTACTGGGATCGTGGCATATCTTGCATACTTTCAAGCAGGCACGGCTCTCGCGAGTGCTCTCGCGTTCTTCGTCCTCCTCTGCTTCCACCACCAGCCATGGTCGCGTATCACGGCGACAGGTCCCATAATACTTAAATAGTGGTTTCATTGAACTGTGAGATGTGTTTAGTGTGTTCTTGCTGTGTTTTCTTTGGTAACACAGTAATCATGCTTGCTTGTTCTCGTTTTGTTTTTCCTCGTTTCGTTGAATTTCCATGCTCACTCGCTCCCCCGCCCACCCACCCAATCACCCGCCCACCCGTCCACCGCCCACCCACCCACCCACCCAGCCCGCCCACCGCCCGCCCGCCCGCCCGCCCGCCCGCCCGCTCGCTCGCTCGTTCGTTTGTTTATTCGTTCATTTTTGTTTGCGTATTCGTACGTTGCCGAAGTGGACATAGTACACTCACGGTCGCTTTCACTCTCAGACCGAGCAGCAGTCGCTTAGGTGTCCACCACGGCGAGTTACTAATCCTGCCCTTAGCAACGGTTTCATTTTTCACCGAAGAAGAACTGAAATTTAGGATGGTTGGCTGGTAGTGTCTCTGACGCCAAGCAGATGGCACCAAAAACGCCACGTTGACCTTTTCGTTAGCGCTTTCTTTGTAATGCTAAGGAGTACGGGTGTGGGGTGCCACTCCTTACGGAAAACACTAGAGACGTGTTTATTGTAGTTCTGAACAAAGTCTTTCTTCTGTTCCTACCTTGCACCACAGAGATGCTTACACGTGTACAATACTTTCATACGCGGAATATGTTCACAAAATCTTTATTCCACGCGTTTCTCCACCCGTATGGAGAATAGGCGATTGTGAAACGTACTGGATAGCGGTCACTCATCCGTGACTTCTTTGGAAGTATTCTACCGGGCCGAATATTTATTTCGCTGCGTTTTCGCTCCGTCATGCATGAGCCCCACAGACATTGTGTGTCTTTGTTTATTTTTGCGGCAGCTGTTATCATTGCAACGCATTTGGACTCGCGCTGATCGTGCTTTGCATGCTCACTCCAAAATCCTTAGACAGGGCGCGAGGCCCGCCAGCCCCTGTTTTTGCTCTGTCTGCAAACATATATATCAGCGCCGGAAGACGTGCTTTGTATAAACACGTTTTCAGCGAAGTGGCGTGTTGTTTCATCGGGACCCGGAATACAGGAATAGGAAACCTTGCTCGGTGTTCAAGTTGGCCAGTCTTCTGTCATTGATCCGGTGGTCCGCTTATTTTTTCGCCTCACTGCGCGCATAATCTCTTTAGGAAATAGCTAAAGCTTCGTCAGGGGTTAAAGCTGATCATGCTTTAGGTGTTCGGCACTACTCTTTAGAGTTGGCAGTTCGAACGTGCTCAGCAGTTTGTCTTGGAGGAATGAAATGAACAGATTGCGAGACCTACACCTGGCTACGCATTCATTGCATGTCGGATTATTTCGAGACTGCAGATGGCATGGATCTTCGAAGAAACATTTGAACAAAGGGCAACTGAGTTGGAATTAAGCTTGCATAAAAAAAATGCGATAACGCGGCTGAGTGTACTGGCGAGTTCTTGCGCTCGTTATTGCGTACTCGAATACGTTTATGGGGTTACAACATCTGCTTTGTTTGCGAATTTAATTTCTTCTCAGATAGATTAGGGCAGCACTAAGAACGAGAGGACACAGCTTTCGTTTCTTAAGCGCAGAAGCGACTTATGGTTTGGCCGCCCGCTTAATTCCCGTGACAATCGCTATCTTGCTTCTTGGTTGAAACCAGGAGGCCTGCACAACTGCCGACATACGTTCGAATTGTCGTGGTTCTCCAATTACACCGACGTGTTTTGAAAAGTATGATAAGACGCGAAGCGGCTGCGTTCAAATGCATCGATTCCGAAATGAAATGGTCTTGTGCTTTTTTTTGTACGGTGTGTGCGTGACAAAGCAAGAAAATAGGTCGAGGACATGGTTGCGAAAAAAGTCAGCATCATATATAGACTTCGAAATTTATAATCTAGGTTGTGTCGAAATACCGAGACATTACTGCTTCTCAGCTAGTGATATCCATCTGAATGTACAAAGACGACCTTTGGATGACGGAGATTTTAAGAAATGTAAGATTGGTTTTATAGGCGGCACTGTCATGGGTGTACTAGGCTATCCAGGAAAGTCTGCATAAACATCGGCACCGCCTTTCTTTTTTTTGTTATCATTCTTGTTCCAGTTCGACAATACTATCCCGATCCGCTCTCTTACATTTCTAATTGGTTGTTACAGTTTGATCTTAAATATAGAGAATCACCTCTGCGCCACTGTTTACAAACAATTCTCCACGTACTGCGTTGTACAAGTGGCTTTGTCGTATTCCCTTAGAATATACCCGCGAAATGCAGAGATAGAAAGGGAGAGAATGCAAAAACAGGCAAGACAGGGAGGCTACAGGGACCCGGTATGACTATAAACAGTCACTCACGCTGGATGCACTTCAGTAGAGAGTTTTATATTAGGGGGACGCAAGCGTAGGGGCCCGCTAGCGCTTGGGGCCGTGGTACTGCGCACGCGCAGACCGGCCTGCGCGTGTGCAGTACCGCAGCCGCTAGAGCTAGGGGGCCCCTACGCTTGCGTCCCCCTAATCTAAAACTCTCTATTAACTGCACCGGTTCGCGAACGTCTTTTTGTGCCAGTGATGGATGTGACCATGGTCATAGTATATTTGATTCATAAATAGGTCTGGAGTCCTGTCGGCTTAAAGTTGTCTGGAGAGAGAAAGAGAGTGAGAGAGAGAGAGGTGTTGCACGTTGTAACAAGAACAGGTACAGAACAGGTGTCCTCGCACTTACATTAGTCATACTTGATGTTGTCGGCCATTTCAATATGGTAGGAGTAAGAGAAAAAGTTGTCGCAGTTTCACCCGAAAGGCGAAGCACCAATTGCGATAGCAAATTATTAGAGCTATACGGAGTAAGGATAGTAGTTTTATCAGCTGTATAAACTTGGACATGCAGCAGCACCAGTAACGCGCAGAACTGTCGTCGACGCCGTCGGCGTTTTGCCCGCGTTCGCACCGAACGCGCGCGGAGTTTTTATATAAATACGTATTTGGCGCCGCAGCTAAACATCGCCTCCCCTCCCTCCCTCCCTCCCGTCCCCCACAGCCATTCGCGCGATGGAGAAAGTTGCGTTTGCTCTCTATATATGGAAAGGAGGAAAGAGACGCTTAATTTTGCCGGCCTTCAGGGAGCCCGGCGCAGAACGCGCGTTTGCTCTCCGACGTGCGTTCGCTCCCCGTGAAAGCGCGCGTCCCTCGCGCCCTTTCACTCGCACATACAGCGTCCGGAGCGCGGCGACGATTTCATTGCCGTTGACGTCATACGGAACCTCACGGCGACGGCGACGGCGACGGCGACGCCGACGGCAGAAATCTGGTTTGGAGTGTCCATATAATTGCTATCGCAATAAAAGTTGGTGCCTTAGCAGTCAATGTCTAGGACCCATACAAGTAAAAGAATATCAAAATAAAGGCAAATTCATTAGTCCTTTTTTATTATTGCTAATGAAGATAAAAACTTGTCAGATGTCTTTGCCATCATTTTGTAGAGACGACTACTTGTTATTGTCTTTTTGACGAACAGGTCGCCACACGGCGTAATGTACTTAAAGAAATGCGTGTAGACCTTATTCGTGAAGAAAGTGCAGACGTGGCTCCTAAAACTTCTTGACCGTGATTACCCAGGTGTACTCTAAAGGCTGGTCTGCGTGTACCTTGCCAGGATTAAGCATTGTATTTCTCTCAGTGTAGTCTTTGTCCGTAAACACAGCCGCAGTAGTTGACGAGTACCCACTGCAGATGGAGTGGCAGATCACTTAGACAGTTTAGGGAGCAATTAGACCTTGGGCACTAGGCCCAGGTTACGGAAAGTGTAAGAGCCGCGCCAGCCTGGAGTCTCGGGATTCTCCGCCCGACTCATTACGGTGAAGAGAAGAGGCACATGTAAGAATTATAACGAATGTATTTAGCCAGAGAAATGATTTTCGGGCTACAAGAATTGAATGGGGTCGAAGGGAAGAGAAATAGATGGGCTGTCAAGAGAAGAAGGAGAGCGCGTAATATCTCCGGCTACAACATTATAGTGTTCGTGACTAATCTTGCAACTAGTGTACTTTCATGGTGAATTGGGACCTTGTGAAGGCTATCTACGTGAAGTAGCAAGCCCCGCATATAGCAGGGCTGACATCTTCACCTTTCATTAAACTGTTTCTCTCTCTCGCTCTCTCATAGTGCTGAGCAAGCCGGTATAGATGTGAACGACGTCAGTGTTGGTCAAGGGGTAGACAGCTATGATTGCATCTTGTATGACCCTCTGCTCAACTGATACAGAATCTGCGGTTCCTACCACTTTATGTGCGAGCGGCTTAAATGAAGAGTTATCTCTGGCTGATGACGGCGGCTTGTCCCCCATTCCTCTGTTCTGGCGCTCTTTGGCCAAAACTGGTTCTTGCGCCATGAAAAATCATGCATCAATCCTTCATTTCTCTGAACCGCTGCGTCTATCTAGAGCTCCCCATTAACCTCGAGATACACCGACCCCTGATACTGTAGGTGGCTTTTTACTCTTGCAAAGCTTTGTCGTTCATTAACCTCAAGATACACTGACCCCTGATGCTGTAGGTGGCTTTTTACACTTGCAAAGGTTTGTCGTTTAGTTGACGGTAACAGAAATATAACACGTTGCCGGGAGGCATCATCCAGTGTCCTGTTCAAGAAGGGGATCTACGTAGAAATAAGAACGGAGAGCCGCGGCTGGTGGAATGTGCCGTGGTTTAGGCAGGCTTGCTTGATCGTGGGTAAATAAATAATTCCTCTTTTGCCAGCTTTAAGTGGTGTGAGCGGTCGCGACCGATGCAGACAACGACTCTGCGTGCATAAGTGACTATCGGCGATTAAGCTCTTCTTCTGAAGTTCCCTTGGCAGCACTGTTTTTTTTTTTTTTGAATTACAGCTTTTGACGTACGACTAGCGCATCAGTTTCAAAAAAAGCAAGAAACAAGGAACGCAAGGAAGTAGAAGAAAATAAAGGTTAATCGTAAAGCGCAAACAAGTGCTTCGGCCTGCAGCAGCAGCTGAACTCAGTAGAGGAGCGGCGTTCTGTCAACAGGAATGTGTGCCTTTGGTATTTCCAGCCTCTCAGATGAACTGTCCTTTCTTGCTTTCTTCTTCAAAATAATGCAAACAATGTGACGTCTTGACAACCATGTATGAAGCTGCGCGCTCGATCTCTGTGTTCCTTCGAGGAAGGGATGTTTATACACAGCCGAAACTTATTGACAGGAAGTAGAATTTGTCTTGGGAGTTGGACATCTAGGAGTTGGTTTGCCTGCTGGGCTCGGAGTGAAAATAAGAGCCCGAAGCGCTGAATTTGACAGATCTTATCCTCTTTTGTTATGGCACTTGAAATAAAATATGCGAAAGGAAAAGATGCATAACAGAGCCCACAAAAGCGATCGCCACCCGCGGGAACTCGGTACTCGTCGATAACAATCGGCGCCGCCAGATCTCCTACCGTTTTTATTCTATTTTTTTAAACAAAGTTTTCACCTGCCGGGCCTCCCCTCTGTTCACGCCTCTAGCGCACCAATTTAAGAAAGAACGGTTGGGGCGTAACATGCTTGCGTCTGTTTATTGTGTGAGCAATTTGATTTAATTTTTTTTGCTATAGTGCTCGCCTGTGTAGTAAAAAAAAGGAACTAACGTTTATTATCGTATTCGTTTCACAATGGTTAAATGAGATCGCTTTAACGCCGATACACTCTGCTATGACATGCCGACCTCACAGGCCATACATCGCAGTCACAAGGGCGCAGTGACTGTTTTAAGAAGAGGAGATCTGCATCAAGCGGCTGTAGCATGAACTGGTGCTTGTTGCGCTGCACGTGATCCAGTGCTGTTATAGTGTACGGTGATCGTGACCGGCTGTAATGTTGTAACTGTGCTCTCTACTTCCTTATCCCTCAACTTCCTCCCCCCGTTCCCCGGCGTAGTGTATAGAAAACCGGATTTCTCGTTCTGGTTAACCTGCCTGCCTTTCTCTTTTCTTTTTTCTCTCTCTGCTATGGTTGATTATTTAAACGAAACCGACGCAAGTGAACGAGAAAACACTTTACGTAGAATCTCCTCAGGGAGTTACCCGAATGATACGTAAGCATTTCGTAGTAGCGACGTGGTGTTGAGTGCTCACACGCAACACTGCTGGTAATCCTAGCGCTGCTCAGCTGCTGTGGTCGTCTTGGCGCCATTGCGGTAAATGCGACAGCGCTGCGGCGACACGAACTGCTGCGGAAGGCGGCACAACGTGAACTGGTGAGGCAAGCTAACTACTGCAGGTAGCGGCGCAAGGTGCGCTGATGACGTTTCGATCCGAAGCCACGGCTGCTCCACAGTTCTGGCTGTGCCTAGTGCGTGCCTGATTGCACACGTCACGTGGTCACAGAGACGCGCTCGTGCCACTGCTCGCGCGTTCGTGTCGTCGTCGTCTTCCACAGCTGGCGAATTTGAAAGCGATCGTCTTACGCCGAGGACGGACGGACAATCGGACAGTTTTCTCGTTGGGTAATCATAGAAACGCTCACGCATTTAATAATTTAAGTGCATAATGCATGACGTTGATGTGTGCCGCTGCCGGGGCGAGTACACCGCATCTTTCCGGGTCGGACTGAGTGCATATTAGAAAAAAAGTCTACGAATCTGTGAGTTCAAAAACAGTCATCTTACCTTATTTCAGATTAAGATATTGCGTAGCACCCGCTGTATACAATTGGGATGTTATCCGCTTTTATACGGGCTATATTTTAGTATGAGAACTGCTTCACGATATTGATACTACTAGTATATACGTCTCTCGCTTTGTACATGTTATAATATGCACAGTTTTTTATAACCTTAAAATGACACAATATTTTGCATAATTGGAAAATTCCAAAATATTCCATACTGCTTTCATCGCAATGTGAATAAATGAAGATTCTTGTCGGAACTTCTCCAGTGACCCCTGAGTGCTGCCATCCCACCAACCGTATGACTGACAATATGGAAGTGACGAATCATTTTGAAAATAAAATGACAAGCCAATTGAAAGGCAGCGAAAATAAGTTTGCAGAATGAGGACTCCTGACGCTATTTTAGGCCGCATGCTCGATCGAACCAGTGTAGCGACGGTCCTTCTGCACAAACTAGAATTGCCTGTAAAGGGTGCATCTCCGCTTAAAATGTGTTATTGCGGCTCAGCCACCTTGAGGAAGGGACTGGCGTGTATGACGAAAGACACCGCTGACAATACTTACGAAACTTTCAAAAGAACGAGAGAAAGCAAACTGAAGAACAAATAACGAATCGAAGAGAAAAATGAAGTTGCACCGGCGCTAAATGTTATGGTGTCGATCAGAAAGAGGGCAGCAATGCCGAAGAGGCAACATGTGTGGCTTTCGCAGCCGGGATGCCTGCCTTTGACAGGGGCAGGAGGGTGAACGGGTAAAAAGTAGTTGCGCTCTTTTAAGTCTCACAAAGCTGACGCCAGCTGCGAAAGAGGAACAGAGGAGAAGCACTAACTGCAGAGTGACAACAACTCGAGAAAAAAGTAAATGGCAGTAAAAAAAAAAAAAAAAAAAAAAAAATCGTTCTTCCTCGATTTGTCGGTAACAAAATCACCCAGAGCTGGCGTGCGTGTTGAAAGTCGGCACATAAGCTTGGAGGGAGATCTTTTTTTTTTCACTCAGGAGTTACGGGGAATTTCGCCGAAGTGATTGGCCTTTAAGGAAGTTCAAAAGTGACCATAACACTTGACGCCCATGGCGAGAAGCATTGTTAGGTAGCAAAACCTGCTCAGTACTTGGCCTGTAGTCACCTTACGACGACTTCTTTTGACGAAAAGCTTTCGGTTTTTGCTTGTCCACAGAGAGCCGCTCCGGCATTTTTTTCTTTTCTGTGCGTGTGTGACGTTATCAAAAGCGGGGGATGTAGGTTGACTAAACGAGTCGTAAAGAGGAGGGGCAGTCAGAATCGTCCTCACGTGTTTCCTCTTGAGACAGCCCGGTCCTTTTTGCTCTGGCTATCCGAAAATGTCAGTGCTTACCGTGGATGTGCGCCGAGACAAGTGGTTTAGGTCAAGCGGTCGCGGGCAACCCTTATCACGAGGAGGAAAGTCGCTGGTATAAATAGTGGTTCGAGTGTATTTTTTACAATTATTGTATTCTGTCAGTGCTACCTGCCGTGGTTGCTTAGTGGTTATGGTGTTGCGCTGCTAAGCACGAGGTCGCGGGTTTGAATCCCGGCCACGGCGGCCGCATTTCGATGGGAGCTAAATGCAAAAACGCCCGTGTACTTAGATTTAGGTGCACGTTAAAGAACCTCAGGTAGCAAAATTAATCTGGAATCTCTCATTACGGCATGCCTCATAATCAGATCGCGGCTTTGGCATGTAAAACCCCATAACTTAATTAAATTGTCAATGCTAACTCAATAGGTGAGATAGCAATTACACAGTAGATGATGGAATCGAACTTCTGTCTTCCAGCACAGCAGCCCGTTGCTCTAACCACGAGGCCACAATCGCACGCAGGCGTCTCTCGTGCCAAAGTCACTCTTTGAAACGTAAGGCGCGTGTGTCCCCCCTCCCTGTTTCGCGCAATATTTCCTCGTGACAGCTAGAGCTTTAAGACGCTGTGTTAAACTGCCGTGCCTCAGGGATCGGTCCACAGGTTTAGACCGCCCTACCTTCGGGATTGGCGCACGCTTTTCGTCAGACTACAAAGCGTGTGAGGTGTGCCTGTAATGCTATCGCATTGTCAAGTGCCCTTCTTGCTGCCAGATGCTGTTTATGCAGCAGGTGCTCTCGCTAAGCGCTACAGAAATGCGGCGACAACTTTTAATAATGCGATGGGCTTTCTTTGCCTACTTCAGGCGTCCATTAAAGCGACAGCTTTAAGGGCCCTGTTACGCAGAAATCCGGCGTTGACCGTGAGCGAAAATTTTCTACCAATCACAGCATGGTACGCGCCGTGTTTCTACCGATCGCAGAGCGGCGCGCTCCGCTCGGTTTCTTGCAGCACCACCAGATGGCGCTCGTCTCCACGCATCCGCTGCAGCGGTGACGCCGGCCGTGCGGGGGAAAGGAAAAAAAAGCAACTTGGCAGCTTGGCAAGCGAGTACCATAGCAAAGTGCGACGATGCCGGAGACTGTGTATCTCGCATGTAGCCGAAGCAACCGAAGTCTGAGGATGACTGTTACAGATTTTAAATTACCATGACTTCAGCAATATACTGTGTTGGTACATTGCTTGAATATTGATCACATTACCGTCGACAGACATCGTGAGATGGGTTCTGCCGCAATTTTAGTTTTTTTTTTCTTTTTTCAAGAAGGTGGCATCTGAAACACCCCTAAAGCCAGACAAGGGCTTCATTGTTCGCACGTTTTACTGGACGATGTGGTTACAGTGATGTGGAAGCAGGCTCCACCAGGCTGAACTCGATGTGAACCGGCCGAACAAGAGGTGAAAGCCTATGAAGGGAATCTGTCTAACCGTGTTCTAACGGCGTTAGGCATAAACCTTCCCGTCAGAGCTTGAGCCATGTCATTTCTTGCTATGGTACAAATGTGACAGAGTGTTTACCGGTTATTAAAAATCGTTCGCGCCTCGATCCGACCCGTTAGTGCAGGGACGTGTTGACATTAAATTTGAGCAGCGTTTTGAGTAGGTCTTCTTGCTTAGTAACGTTTGCTGTCGGTCTAGTGCGTACAAGGCTAGAAATGGTTTTAGGCAGGAAATAATTTGTGACTGTCCGTGTCGATTCTTTGTCCGTGTCTTATTTTGCGCCTTATTTTGCCTTCTTGGTTGTTCATTGCTACAGGGAAAGAGCGCAGGAATCTGACGAAGATGAAGTGAAGTACATGAAACACTTGTTGTAGTTGTCGTTGTAGTGGTAATTGTTGTTGTCGTCGTCCTTATTGTCGTTGTCCTAAATCATAGTGCCTTGTTATTCAGATGTAAATAAAATTATCGTGTCGTCTATCTGCTTCACTTCGTCGTCGTCAGATTTCTAGGCCGTTTCCCAGTAGCAGTTGTAACATTAGAATAATTCATGCGCACTGTACCAAATATGAATTCTAGAACGAGGTAAATGCTGTAAATTTCTGGCACAAATGTACTTGCCAAGTAATAGTACAGAGCAGATACCGGTGCGTGGGGTTCTGGTGATAACAAGGAAAGTGTCGAAAGTATGGCTACCGTATGAGCAACTCTTTCGTAAAGTATGTCAGTAAGTCTTGGATGTTTTACAGCGAAGTTGGTAGCCTCTAGTTGGTCGGCATTTTTCGCGGCATCGTCCTCACGAAAAAAAAAAAAAAAAAAGAGACTTGAGTGATTGAAGCGAAAAGTGCATACATTCTTTGGTATCCCGTGTACAACATACAGCACAGCGTTCGTTTCAATACAGACCGAGCACGAGACAAGCATCCAAACCACATGATTGATGATAAGGCGCATCCTGCTAACAATGCGAAGCACTTAGCGCTCCCCGCATACGTTTTCCGGTAGAGATTACTGTTGCGCAAGCTGCCGCAGCGACGGCAGCTTGCGACGTGGGTAGTGACGTCACCAGCCTTTCATATATAAATGAACCAGCCTAGCAACTGATCTCATTGTTGCTGCAGCACCGCTATGGGTAGGCAACGCATAGTTAGGACTCCCGGGGAGCAGCGGGAATACGAGGAGCGGCAAAGGGAAAAGAAACGACAATACGACCAGCGGCAGCACACCGCCGCTGGTCGTATTGCCGTGGAATTCCAGCACAGGGGAAGGCCGCACGACCACGTTCTCCTGTGACATAATAATGCGCCGGAGGAGGAACGGAGCAATAAAGCATTGCATATGTCATTAAAAAGTGTTACTATGCTTTCCGTCTTCTATATATATATATATATATATATATATATATATATATATATATATATATAATGTATGTCACCAGACAATATGTTACTGTCAGATACTTTCGAAGTAACCTAAAGATGTTGATTTTTAGTGCGTTCTGACATTTCCTTCTTTTATCGTGTTCAAGTTGTCTGTTTTATCTGTTATTACTCGCTCGTTCAAAATGGGTTGCGAGATCAGAGACAACAGACGATTTTATTTTTTGTGTGTATAAATAAAACTGTGCTATGTTATCGCATTGAACAGAGGTATCTTTCTTGTTATTTTCTGCTAAAAGTTAAAGGTTAAAGATCCGTACGCGCGAACAGCTGGCGTAGACGCGCGCAGGAGCGGGGGGGAGGGGGGGGGGGGGGATGCCAGAGCGAGACAAGCGCGCCCGCGGCGCTTCTATAAACTGCTATCGCGACATGGGCCGCTATCGTTCGGCGCGATTTATTAACGTTTCTGTGACTTCAATTCGATCGCTGCTCGGCGTCCTTCGAGGCGTGGCATTTGGATTCGGGTGCCATTTGAAAAAGCTAGTGCGAGTGATGCGACATTACAAAAGAAATACATTTTTTTTCATGCCCCTAACTGAGGCGGAAAACAGAGAATCAGAGACAACCTCTCCAAGCATCTGTTGAACCTTTGACGCCGAGATTTTTGACACAAGTGGATAAATAAATATCGAACACTTATGAATTGTGCATCTGTCTTTAAATTCAAATTCAAGTTTCAAATTCGAATTCAGATTTATATACCGGACAATACGCTGGAAGGTCCGCTGGGCTAAAAGCCGCGAAAACGGCTTGACCGTAGCCAAATTTACCCATGGTGTTAGACTGGTGGACGCTGCAAGTTGCGATGTTTCGTTTCTTGTCTACCACTTTACTTAGGTGGCGCGTCTGATTGCAGATTTGGCAGCGAGACACCCTTTTACCTACGCTTTTTTCTGCTTCGCAACAATGCATATTGTTTTCATTTCTTTTGTTCGTTGTTTCAATCAATCAATCAATCAATCAATCAATCAATCAATCAATCAATCAATCAATCAATCAATCAATCAATCAATCAATCAATCAGATGTTTATTACAGTGCCCAGGAACAGGTGCGGAGCCTTCGTACTGGTGCACTTAAAAAGTGGTACGCACGACAAAATGTACAAATAAGACATGTAGTAGACAAAACAATACGAGGTGGAGAAACAAATCGGTAAGCAGAAAACGAGGAGGCTGGCTTGAAAAGGAGTCAGTGATACAAAATGATTATCTACATTTATACAAATCGCAGGAAACGAACTGAAAAATATCAAGATGGGGAAAATATCAGTTATACAGACTGCATTCTGTGGAGAGGTGAGTGTCTGCTGAAAGAGACAGGAGCGTGGAAAGGTTTATGTTCTCTAGTACTCTTTTGCGGAGAAGCTATAGTATGTAATTAATTAAATTCTGGGGTTTTACGTGCTAAAACCTCCGTCTTATTATGAGGCACGCCGTAGTGAGGGACTCTGGAATAATTTCAGCACCTGGGTTTCTCTAACGTGCCACCAATGTACGGTACACGGGCATTTTTGCATTTCGCCCCTATCGAAATGCAGCCGCCGCGGCCGGGATTCGAACCTGCACCCTCGGGCTTAGCAGTGCAACGCCAAAGCCACTACGCCAACACTGCGGGTAAAGTGGTAGTTCCGAACACGTCCCATAAATTATTTTGTACAAGAAGAGGACGTCAGTACGACTACATTTGCAGCTAAGTGACGGAAAAGTTATTTGTGCTCATGGTCAGAAACAGTGTTTACGTATACTCACGAACGTTTTCTGTACACGCTCATTTAGTACGTTATTTGAATCGCTTGTGCCATTCTACTACACCGAGGCGTAATCAAGTAATGGGAGGCATATGGATGTAAACATTTTGAGGAAGGGAATCGGGGAACGGAAACCTCTTGTAAGTCTGCTGGCGGAATCGAGCGTGCGCAGGCCACGTGATGCTACGCGCTTAGATTGGGCGGAGAAGCTTGACGTATTATCAGAAAGCGCAGGTCTCTTATTTCAACAACCCTGGTCAACATTGCACGATACAATAAATAAGGGCAGACGATATTATGGGATTTACGCGAGTATGACAAAATTCTGGTTTTATGTAAATTTAGAAGCCCATTTATTGGCGCTACTCAGAGATTGAAGATATGTCGGATTGCAGAACGCGGCAGTCCTCAATACTGCGTATCTTCTTAATAAATATTTTGATGCCCTCAGCGTACAAAATAAACGAATACTTGTTAATTGCTGGGGGAAACGTCGTTGATGAAAATTAGGAGGGGAAGTGGACCCGATATGGTGCCTTCGGGCACACCACAGGATACCGCATAGACGAAGAGGATTGATCATTGACGCTCACTAAGCAGTACCTGTCGAGGAGATAGCTGCGTAGCGGAGCTACAATAGCAGCTTCGAGACCGTAGTGCACAAGATTCTCGAGCAGTAGGGGATGATTGACTACGTAAAAGGATTTTCTGACGTCGAAAAAAAAAAAAACAACTTGTCCACTTTGAGTGACGGTTGGGGAAACGTGGATCATAAAGCTTACGAGATTTGTTGTCGTTGATCGACTAGAAAAAAATTCATGTTGATATGGAACCTTAAACTTTTTTACCCTATACAACAATAGACAGTGAATAGCTTATTGGAAAAGCTTGGAAATGGCAGAAAGAAGGGAAATCAGCCGATTATTGGCTGCGTCCGTTTCGGCACCGGAGTTTAAGAAGGAAAGAAAACGCGATCGGTTCTCCAAGCACACGGTATTGTGGACTTATTCAGACAGGTATTAAATATTGATGTCAGGACAGGTACTAATTAAGATACTACCATAAGCTTTGGTAACGGCGGCCGGGATGCCATCGAGTCGCAAGACAAAAATTGCCTTGGACGCCTGGGGCATTTGCTGATGAGAGTCTCGTCAAAGAGTACCGAACTAGAAGTTCCAGCAGAAGAGCGCGACTGATGGGCAGTGCTGTCAGCTTACGATTTATATATAGAGGAGAAATGAACAACTGAAAAATCAGCGACTGCTTGCACCTCTGCACCGCAGGAGTCGAACAAACTGATACGGTATGCCCGATAAGCATTATATCTCTACTGTTCGTTTCAGGTTCTACGAGCAGTCGACTGCGGTTGGAGCAAAAGGGGGAAAGGACCGACGACAGAGATCCTACGCTCCGAGCATCTCGGCCTCTCGTGTGGAGAGACATTCTAGCAGCCACTGGAGCGCCGGCGCTAGGAGTGGGGCCTAGGAGAGACATTAGCCGGGCCAATTCATTAGCGGCTGGTTCGTCCAGTCGGGTAAGTTACGACCGTAACTTTGGCGAGCGCGTTGCCCCCGATCCCGGTTCCCGATCCCGGTTCCCTCCGTCCCATATTCTCCTCGCCTGAGAAGGCGTTCGCGCACAGAGCTATACTGCTCGCAGCTGCAAGCAACGTTCTCAGGAAGCGACGCAGCCGCTGAGGGGTGTTTGGATGTTACTGTTTCTCTTCCATTGCGATTCTCTTGCTTTAGAGCGAATCAAAAGAAAAGTATGTAGTACGGTACGTTTACGGCACGCGCGCCTGATGTTTGAAGCTGGGCTAGCCATCATTTTTTCGTGAGAGCTCGCGCACCGTGCGCCCGTAGAGGAGGAAAACAATACCATGGGAATTCATCAGAATGGCAAAACACGAAAAAAAAAAAACCAGAACGAAAGAAAAAAAAGTAAGGAAAGAAGAAATATATATATATATATATATATATATATATATATATATATATATATATATATATATATATATCAGAAGAAGCCAACAAATACGGACACCAAGGATGCCCTTGTTGTCTTTGTTGGTTTCTTATATGACTAATAAAAATCGCGCACGTCGGTTTCCTTCTTCTCGCATATATATATATATATATATATATATATATATATATATATATATATATATATATATATATATATATATTTGCGCCCACGCATGCAATGAGGTGCGACAACCTTTGCCTGTCCATATTTTATAGTAAGGGGTAGTGCAGAAGAAGGTTGAAAAGTATGGAGAAATTGTGCGACTGTGTGTGCGCGTAGGAATGATTGAATGAATTCTTTTAATGAGAAAAGGGAGGATCGACGATCGCTGGTGGGGAAGGAGGGAGATACGAAGTAGAGGTAGACACCTATTAAATCGCGCGAGCCAGGTTGCTAACAACGCCTAAAGTGGGCTAACGTGACTAGGTGATCGGGTTTTTCGAGAATGTCGTTCTGCAAAGCTTCAATATGGCGATGTCGAATAAAATTTTGTTCTCGCCTCGATAAAGGTTGAAAGTGACACGGTGTGTGTGTGTGAACCTGTGCTCCTTTCTCCACCACTTTTAGCTCGTGCACCACATTTTTGCCTGGGTCGTTCACATTGTGAGACCAGGAAAAGCATTGGGAGGCAACGCTCTTTACATGCAGAAAAAAAAAGAGACACCAGCTTGATTGGTAAGTAATAATGTTTCCAAAGCGACGCAGAAGTGGGACCTGTATTACTCCCACTTGGTGCCTACGTTCTGTCTCATATCCAGCCCAACAGGTGGAATTCAGAAGAAGTGCGAACTTCTTCTGTTGTAATACTGCTGTAATACTGTTAAAAAAGGAAAAACAATATGGCGGAGCTGGCGTTGAGCTCATGAGAAATGTGTGTGGGGGGTCACGCTCTAATATAGCTTGACCAGGGAGGATAGCACACGTGTGCGGCATAAGTAACCTGCAGCATTAGTAACCACGTCGTAATTACTTGTATGGTCCTAACTGTTATATTCTCCCCCTGGTGGTGAAGCCAATATGGGGCAAGTGCGTAACCAACGTCGTCTAACCTCACCAGTATTTGGTCGCATGGTACATTTAACAAAAACTGTATGGTTCGCCATCGCCTCAGAGATGTTACTTGAAGAGTTAGTTCATGTTAAGCAATTTATGAGCATGGAGCTTTTTAATTTGGTGCTTATGTATGCTTCAAAACAAGTCTTGTGTTATGATACGGCGTTCACACCTCCATTTCTACATTACTTTTTATCTAATTATTTAAGAACCCTAGCAGTCCGATAAGCATTACATGGGGAGGGGGGGGGGGGCACAATAATGAATATGACAAGATAACACGACGACTTCTTAGCATACACAACTAAACAAGAAAACAGAGTGAATCAGTACAACAAGGATTTACGCGTTGCAGCGGAAATGCAGTGGGTCAGATGGTGATGAAAATATTACTATTGGTGACGAGTTCAGAGTTTTAGAAACACTTCGGACACTCTACATTGCGCTGTGATCAGTATTACATGTGATGTCAGCCGGGAGCAGCAATTCATGGAACAATGCGACACAATTTCTTAGTATACCTAACTAAACAAGAAAACAAACTAAATGAGTACCGCAGAAATCACTTGTTGCCATGGAACTGCAATGTGTCAGAAGATGATGAAAGATTGGGCAGGGGAGGTATTACTAAAACCAAAAGTTCAGAGTGGCACTTCAAACTGTCTACTTATGCGTCGTGATCAGCAATACACGCGACGTCAGCCGGGAGCATATTCCATTGACGGAGGGCGAGAAGGAGCAGTTGTTGGATGGTGAAGAGAAACATTAAGTTGGGGATGGAGCCGCGAAGACAGAGCAATGTGCAATCTATCGTCGCATATAACTTTTTTTTTCGCGTCAAAATAAGAAAACTATAAGTACTGAAGAGAGTACGGCATTTTTTTCTAAGCATGCAAATGGGAACTATAAAGGACTCATTGTATGAAGGGATGACTTATTAGCTGGTCCATCTTTTAATGAGAGTGTTTTGGGAACGCAAAAGAGTGAGAAGAAATAAGAAAACGCAACTCCTAGGAAGACGCACTTGTCCGTGAACCGCTGCCTTGTTTGATTTTTCGTAATTGTTCTTTCGTTGCATGCTTTAAACAATTATTTGTGAGAGGAGACAACATACACACAAGTTCGTCACTGTCTTACGGACGCGGAGGGGCAGCGCCGAGCAGCAACAAATATTTACAAATTCGCACACACTGCCACTCTGTTAAGAGTCTATCGACTTACCTCCCGTTGATTCCTTTGCGTCCGCTGAGCAGCAAGCCAGACACCAGAAGAAGTGTCCTGAACACTGCCGACAGCCTCTTAGATGCCGTCCACCGCACCAATAGCTCTGGGGGCGCGCACCTTTACGGTCGGCTGATTTACGCGCGGTTACGAGTTTCGTGCAACGCTTGCAATGTTGAACGCCTCGCGAAATGACCCGCTTCGCGACGAGCGGTAGATTGCACTCGTTCTGGGCCTGTATACTGGGGTGGTTTGTTTCTCGTCTGTTCGATGCACAGGGGTTGCTAATGTGCACGCACTACTGAGCGTGTGAGAGAAAAGTATTGCGCAGTTAACAGCGCTGAGCTGAGCTGACACAAAAGCTCGTATAGGCTGCACATTGTTTTGTTATGTTCGTTCAATGTTGTATAAGCTATTACTGCCTACATCTAACTACGAATCGAATTCACGCTCGTGATTGCTCGTAAGAATGACTCGCAGGGTGCAATCAGCGGTATCCACAGACAGGATGCTAGTTCGATTCTGATTGGTTGTCATTTGTTTCTCTTGCGCTTGGCCGGAACCCAGAGAATGAAGAACTCTGAGCCGTCTTCCTAGAAAAGTCGTAATTAAAGAGCCATCGGTCAAATTGCCAGGAAGAAGCTCGGTTACCGCAGTATAGTTGAAGCATTCTTTGGTCACTCTAGTAAAGACGCGTTTAGAAATATCTCCAGTCACACTCAGATATGATTTGTCTGCTTACCTCCGTTTTTTTAGCGAATAAGTTATGTGCATGAAGGACAGAGCTGTGCACATGTGCAGTCCTACGAGCATAATTTGTGCATGGAAGACATTTGATCGTAGCTCAATGGCTATGGCTAACAGCGTGTGTAGGCCCAATTGCGAACTGTTGCTGTCTGCGAGAAGCTCTCTAATTGGGCGTCTCGTTAGCAGGCACTCACTCTGGCTTGTAAAATGTTGCAGTTTGTCAACGAAGCAGGATATGTACAGATTCATCGCCGTCATTCGACGCCTTTATGTGCCGGCGTGCTCAGTCCGACGCAAAATATCCGCAGTGAGCCTCTTTCCTCTTGCTCATGAGAATCCGCCTATTGTGTGTTGCACAGGCTTGCGTAATTATTATAATTATGTTCGCAGACATAAAAAGATCTCAGCAAAAGAAAAAAAAATGTTCTGCCTGGCAACTTACACTAGAGCTATATATATAGAGATGCTTTCTGAAAAGAAAATAAATTGTTAGAAGTCAGCGCTCTGTGTTCTCTTCTGTCCCTTCTGGTGTCCTTGCGCTATCAATTAAAATGTTAAAACATGTTTTACCAACAAGCTCAATCTTACACCCTTACCACGAGGAAGGGCTCGACACCTTCCTGCTCTTGAAGAAAAGTGGTGCATATATAGAAAAATGATATTGAGAGAAGAATAGGGCAGAGATAGAAAAATAGAAAAAAAAAGGTGGATAGTGAGCGAGGAGGAGGTTGTCGCGCGAAATCATGCACGCTTCCCTTCACTTTTGGTAGAAGTTGCCTTTCCTCGTTCTATAAAATTTTCTAACAGGGGCAATCACTTTCTGGACTTCCGTTCCCTTTCATATTAGGGGTATGTTATTGGAAGGTGCCTGACATGACCTGCACGCTAGTGAGAGATGTTTTAGGCATTTTATGCGCCGCGTATTGGGCGTACGCATTTTATTTGTATAGCTTTGCGTGCCTGAACTCTTTGTAAGATTAACGCGCAAAATTGCGCACACTTTTCTCACACGCACGCACACACCATTCTGCACTTTACACGCTTTTATATAGTTTGTGAACATTTAGTTCTTGTGAATATGTACGGCAGCGTCTAGGCACTCCACGCGCTAGTGTCAGGGATGTTTCCCAGAGGACATTCAGAAGCTACAGGTGTCCCGACGCCTCCTGGAATTATTATAATGTTTGTCGTCGTCGTGAACTAGTACTAACTATACTAGTTGCCATGCTTCACCGCTTTCCCAATAAAATTTATTTTGTGTCTCTTTTCTAGCCTGCTGTAGTACGGTGCATTATTCGGCATATATTGCTTTACAATCGCGGAAACGTGCGTCCCTGAGCTAACATCATGACTCCCACCGTCGTTTTATTTCGACGTATATCAGCATTTTGGTGCTTCATCCCTGTTACTCTGGCCGAGTTTAACCATTTGGCGCAACCTGGATTTCCCCCATATTGGCTGTAGGTGGCTGGCGCGTATATAATCTGGCTTCCCTATTAGGGCGACCTTTGCCCATCCCGTGTACTGTCTGTATACTGAAGACCTCCTCCGAGCTGATAGAATGCGATCGCGCAGCAGCGACTCCCCTCCCAGATCTAGTGCGCAGAAGCTCATCAACTTCTAGGGACTCTGGACCCATCGCGTTGCTGCTTCTGCCAGGAGTGAGCTGCGCTTGCAGGAAATGAGCGGCGTCAATTTCCGCCGATGAGCGGGCGCGTGACAACTCGCGTTCGTCGGGGCTTTGCTCCTTACTTATACCCGGCGACAACTTTCTGCGGCAGCGCAGCGAAAGGTACGGAGCCGAAGCGCAGTGTTCTTTTTTTTTTTTTTTACTGCGCATCTGCATGTTGTCCGCGAATGTAAGCAACTGGAAATTAGGTAGCGTAAAACCAATTACTATTTTTACATTTTGTTCAAGATGTCTCTCGTAAGAAATAGGAAAAAAAAACAACTTGCTTATGAAAAGGTTTTCCATTTCTTGCTGTCCCTAATTTACTGGCTTGTGGTATCCATGTCAGGCTTTCATGTTTCTTTATATACCGCCAGCGAAACGTCGGCACTATACTTGGCGCAGTAACATGTCAAGAGCAGAAGCTGCGCACGCGCGTATAGCTTTGGCTGTGCTGCCACAGAAAGTTGTCGGGTGCAGAGGACAACTGTGTCTATGCGCTCGTCGGACCTGGCTGTAACCGACGGGGACAGATGCCGAAAGGAAGCAGCGCGTGTCTGGCACTCGAAAGCGCTGCCCAACATGAACGATACAATTATAAATAATACGCCGGGTTCAATATAAACTTACAAATATTACTCTAACAAAATGTAGCGCTAGGCTGCGCAGGGTGTACGGGTGTACGGATTGTTCAACCAGCACGGAAGCAGAAGGTGTTAGTGCGTGCGTTTGCAGCATTAGCTGCGATGGGATGTCACAGTCACTCTCCACTGTGTTCAATCTGTTGGACGACCAGCCTCTTCTCCTTTGGCACAAGTTATTGTACAACGATGAATTTATCTATAATTAAATGAGAAATCCGTGGAAGCATTACTGTGTGTGTGTGCGCGCGTGTGTGTGTGTGCGTGTGTGTGTGCGTGTGTATGCGTGCGTGCGTGCGTGTGTGCGCGCACGATTTCTCTTGCAATCAGCCGACCCGTGTGATCGCCTTTCGTTTCCTCTCATCTTTCTAGCCGCCAGCCCTGTATATAGAATAGCAAACTGGATACTGACGTCTCGTTAACTCATTTATCTTGCCTCTGCCTTCATGGTTGCATTTGGCATCCAATGTCCGTTCTCCGGCAATGATTTTTTTTTGGCCACGCAATAAGAGAAGGACAAGAAAACGCATACCGGTGTCAGTGATAGCAAAAGTCGCGGCTAAGCTGTAGTTGGAAGTTTGGCGTGCTAGCCACGTATGTATATTGTTCTACTTTATTATAGCGGTCTGGAACCGTGCCCGTGGAGCTCCGTCGAGGTAGAAAAGAACGTTGGCAAGCATAACAGTCGGATCCCGCCTGTGACTGGTGCTGACACGTTCGTATAAGCGGAGCCAGTCGTCGATATCGGGACTGCTGACTCCGGTGAAAACACCGGATCCCGAGGGGGGAAACGGTGACGTAGGTCGGAGCTGCAGGCGGACAAGCTTGCGTAGATGAAGTGCCGGCAGCAGGAGCCGATGTTTCAGTGGCGCCGTTGTGACCGCTGCGAAGCTCCATGACGGGTAGGGGGAACGTCCGCACCTCCACCAAATAATGTTACATTTTATTTACAGGGAAGATAACGGAGGCCAAAGTGGCGACGCTATAGCAAGCGGGAACCCGTCGTCTTCCTTCTCCTCAGTGTAGCCATACTGTGGCGGCGGCTATTCCGTATCATCATATATGTCTTCAAAGCAAATAATAATAATAATAATAATAATAATAATAATAATAATAATAATAATAATAATAATAATAATAATAATAATAATAATAATAATAATAATAATAATAATAATAATAATAATTAGACATCGCTTGCTGTGAAGGACCATATCATGTCATCTAAAAAACATTTACAGGACAACTTCATAGGTTCACGTTGCAATGTCTTGTTTTCAGTCACACCATATACGCAGACAACGTCACTATCTGGTGTAAGGGAGGTAGCGACGGACAGGTAGAGACGGCCCTGCAAGAGGTGATTGATGCTATCGAGAGGTACCTCGGGTCCACAGGCCTTCGGTGCTCACCGCACAATTCGGAACTGCTACTATATCGACCCAAGCTCAGAGGCCACAAACCAAAGGGATGGAAGCCAGTAGCCGAATGCGACATCAAACTACGCACAAACGACGGAGGCTATACTCCGAGGGTGGATGCCATCCGGATTCTCTGCATGATGGCCGAGTCGAGTGGCTCTAACAACCAGACAGTGCTGCGACTCACTAAGAAGGCGGACAATGCCATCAGACTAATAAGAAGAGTGGCCAACCGGCAACAAGGCCTTGGAGAAGATAACCTCGTGAGACTGGTACATGCGTTCGTAATGTGCCATTTCACTTACGTCGCGGCCATGCACAACTGACAAAGATTGGAGTGGGACAAGCTCAACGCATTAATCAGGAAGGCAATCAAGAGAGCTCTCGGCCTCCCCATATACACATACATGGAACGCTTACTTCAACTCGGCATGCATACCGCGCTAGAGGAAATAGCGGAAGCGCAGGAGAGGGCCCAGTTCGTCAGGCTATCTACCACACAAGCTGGAAGACACATCCTACAGGAGCTGGGCGTTCCCCCCACAGTATCATGACTGTGGGGGGAACGCCCAGCAGTCTTCTGCAGTATCCCTCGAGAGCAGCGGGACCGCATCACTGTCGCCCCGATCCCACGAAACGTCCATCCTGAACGCAACGTGGTAAGACGTCGGGCGCGCGCGAAGGCCCTCCTGGAAAAGGCTCGCGAACGGGTTTGGGAGAACAGTTACGTAGACGCAGCGCTCTACGCCGACGGACGGGCCTTCGCTGCGGTTAGCGTAGACCATGAAAGTCAAGTCACGAACTCAATCTCGATTCGGACGACGTCCTCTCAGATCGCAGAGCAGGCTGCAATAGCGATGGTCTTATTGGACGACAAGAGAACAACAATCTACAGTGACTCGAGATCAGCCGTTCGGGCATTTGCCAAAGGAACCAGTACCCGAGCTGGCCCTAGGGATACTAGGAAGCAAGGAGATCAAGCCACACACAGTCATCTGGTTTCCAGTCCACATGAGACAGATTGAGGGTGCCCCGCCCAACCTTAATGAGTTGGCACACAATGCTGCGCGAGGGATCATCAACCGCGTAGCTACCGGGCAACGTGACGTTGGGGGTACAGACAATCGGCACTCTCCCTCGTACAACAAACTTACTAAGAACTTTTACTTGGCTCGGAGGACCTACCCCCTCCCACATTCTAAACTCAATAGACCTCAAGCCTTAACACTAAGGCTTCTACAGACGGGGGCATACCCAAACCCCCTACTTCTTCACAAGATTTACCCCGAAATTCAGACGACAAATGCATGTGCACTATGCAATGACTTAGCGAGCTTACCTCACATGCTCTGGCGGTGTCCCACGTTACGCAGCGATGAAAGCAACACTTCTACGCGCTGGGATGCCGTTCTACGCAGCCCCAACCTCGAAGAACAGTTATGGGCTGTCCAACGGGCCCGTGACGCGGCGGAGAGGCTTGGCCTCTCTGTCACGGCGCCTTAAAGGACCCTAATAAAGTTTCTCATCCATCCATCCATCGCACTTTTGCAATGTAAATATCGCTAACCCGACGCACTTTCAACAAATCCGGTGCACGTGCCCTACTCCGGGCTTTGAGTGCCAGCGGTTGTGCTGATAAACTGCATCGTTGGGATGTAAGACTGTTGGTACAATCGGCCCAAGGTTTCCAAATTTTGTGAGTGATAATATCGCGTTACTCTTAACAACGATTCCGAAAATTAGCGCCAGGTTTTTCTTAGCTTGGAATGTTCCCTGCTCTGAAGCCAAATTCATGGGACCACATGTGTCTCGTACGTGGCCTCGATTTTAGCTCGAAGAAAACGCTGCCATCTCTGATGACAACTTGCAACCGCCAGGTTATGAAGCTCTGTCAGAAAATCCGCTACGTTGTCAAAGTGCCTCTTTAAAACGCCTCTGGTTGTTGTTTGCCTTAACGTTTCCCATAAACCCTACCTAATCACTATACTGACACGTATACATGTTTATCTTTCACCGGTGGCCGCTTTCCACCGGCTAACAAATGTTAAACGTTATCGCTCGGCGCAGGACGCGCCTGTATCGGAAGTTTCTAGAACGTTATCGATGCTTCTTTCCATTGCCTGTTTTCACCGACGCTTATGTTATCTGATTGCATGACTGACGCGAATTGTCTAGAACTTTCTGGAAGACACGCGGGCATCAGGGATTAATCTAGAACCTTCGATGACTCAGGTATAAAAGCCGACGCGTTTCGCCGCTGATCAGATTTTCGACGATCGCCGACTGTGTTCGCCGCTATCGTTGTGCTTTGAGTGTACCTTGCTTTTGTGGGCACAGGTTCGCCCAATAAACAACCAGTTTCGTCGTACACAGTTTTACGACAGTTTTCTTCAGCGTCACTACTACGTGACAATACGTACCGACGTTTACGAATCGGGTGGATGCTTAATGAGGTCAATTTTTGATGCGCGTTAAATTATCCCTTACGTACAGAAAAATGCCCGACTTCATTCAGTCTACTGCCAGTGTTATTTTAGCAATACAACTTCAGTTCGGGCTAGTTGGTACACAGTATTTTAGGGTGAACAAATTCAGTGCAAGCACCCAGGACAAACCACAAAGAGACGAGAGACAAAGATTGTTTCGTCTCTTTTTTGTGGTTTGTCCTGGGTGTTTGCGCTGATTTTTTTCACCTTAAAAGTCCTTTTAGCAAACTGTTAGTCGTGAAGCATGGACGAAAGAATCACTCTTTCCCCTCTTTTTCCCCCGCCATTAATCGACCTGGTTAATGAGTTCTGTGCCTGAGAGCCAGTTTAGGGCGGTTTAAATATTCCATAGCCACAGAGCTTCGGGCGGCAGAAGAGCGTGTTGCGTTATGCATGCAATTTTCTCTCGGGATAGAAGCGCTACTAATAGACGATGCTGAAGTGGAATAATAAAAAAAAAAAACAGCACAAAACCCCCGCAGACTACTCAGTGACGGAGTACTTCCGCATTAAAAAACGCCACGTTGTTATCTTTTCTTTTTACAGTAGTTGCTTTTTTTATGGGACGATTTTTGCAGCAGAGTATAAGTACGCGTTCATTGCAATTTTGCCCTCGGGCTAAGGTACCTCGCGAAGAAATGTGGGGAGCGCGATGTCTTACCGAGACCCCGATACGGAAAGGAGGCGAAAGATTTATTTCGCAGGATAAGGAGCAGACTTCGCACAACGGGATGTGAATGGATGTCTGCAAAGGTGATGTCGACAAAGGTGAACAAAACAACGGAGCAATGTGAAGCAGGGCGTACAACTCTATGTCGTGGAGTCTAACAGTGCTCAAAGAATGCCTCAAAGTTAAGAGAGAGAGAGAGAAAAAAAAAAGACGGAGTGCCTCGCAGCGATTAATGCAAAGGATCCGCCACGTGAATAGAAGAAAAGGCCATGAGAAATTGTTCTAGCGTGCACGATAAAGGGCCAGGCAACTGAACTGACTGGAAGTCATTGTACAGCAATTTTTTTTTCTTGACAGTTTTTTTTCGTCTTTCGTATGCCGCCCGACCTCTTGATGTCATTATAAAAACGGTTCCTTACTCCGTGTTTGGCATTGTTCGCGATTCTCTGAACCTTTCTTACACTTCGTGTTCCCCGACTAGGAGGAATAAATAACTTCAACCTTCACAGGCGT
Source organism: Dermacentor silvarum (assembly GCF_013339745.2). Lineage (NCBI taxonomy): Eukaryota > Metazoa > Arthropoda > Arachnida > Ixodida > Ixodidae > Dermacentor > Dermacentor silvarum. The sequence goes on from NC_051156.1 coordinate 221,343,282, forward strand.
GACAGATAGGCTGCTCGAGTTGTCGGCTTCTCTGCTTGAGAAAGGCTGGGGAAGAGAAGAGGCGGGGGGTTCGAGATTTATTTTCCCCTTATCTGCGCTGCACTCTCTCTACGGTCCATGGTCCGCGCGAAAGGTGACCGAGAAGCACTCTGGCGTAGTTCACTGCGTGTAGCTGGTTCCTATACATGATTCCGTATGACGCGCTCTATCATCTTAGACAGTCTGATCAGTATGCCACACACGCGTGCTCCCAGCGACGCGCGAGAAAGCGAACGCCTTTCGCTATTGTTTTCTTGCGGGAAATACCATGCAGCACTTGCCGAAACATGCTTTGAAACAACGGCTCGCCTACCTGCTCAAAGGATGCGGACAGTGCGTGATTAGAGTGGCGCCCAGAAAAATGCGATACTAAGGCGCGTTGGTATGACTCCGTGTTAACGAAACAGCGGGACAATAGGAGAGGAGACAAAACAAACGTGTCATTGTGGAATGCTTACTACATGGTGGCTCCACTCTCGCCGTATACTAACTAGTTACACACGACGACCAGCACTATATCGCTTATTGAGCTCAAAAGAGAAGTGTGCGAGCTTGAGATATAAAAGTGCTTTGTGCACAGTATGTTCACCATTTGTTTATATTTTCGGATCAATAGATTCACTACTGTTCAAGCAAGTGCTAATTAGCTGCTTCAAGAATAGCTCGTAGCAGAAGGACGAGTACATTCTAAAGCAAGCTTAAAAAGACCGCGCTTACTACTTTTTGTGACTGTACCTGGGTTGAACTTGCAATACTGAAATCTGGGGCTTGACGAAAACTCGTCCGATCGGAGATGCTCATGGCCCAATCGTGTGATAACGGACACCGACAACAGAAGTAAAAGTTTTAAAGAAACAAGAGACGTTTCGGCTCTCATACGGGAGCTTTGATCACAATGGTCACACAAGGTTCCCGACGGGGAGCCGAAATGCTCTCTTTTCTTTTCAAACATTTATTTCTGTGTTTCCTGTCCATTATTACACAACTGTGCCAACTTTCAAGAATAAATGCCAATATCGTGATCGACTTCCGCCATGCGTGCCTACGACACCTTGTGTTCTCCGAAAGATCAGTTATAGCCCGCAAAGAAACTTCACGTCTCCTTATTGCCTTCTTAAGAGAGACTGATTTGATGGACATGCGGTGAAACACCGCAGTGATATTGCAAGAAACGCTCGTGCGGAGCAATTTCTGGCCTTAGTCGCCAGGCTAAACCTGCCTGTTGCTACTATAGCCCTCTTAGTTTCTACAACCCACCAACGCCACCACCACATCTGACTGACTAACCATTTGACACCCAGCGACTAAACTGACCCGCTCATTTAAGATTACATAACTCTCTGGCAATGAAACAAATAAATAATGATTGAATATCCAGCGAAGTTGTAGGCTGCGAAGCTGAAGCAAAGGCAGCGTGATATCGCGATTCCTAAAGAACTGCGCCAACCCTCCCGCCATTCATTCCGCGGCTTCCAAAGCGGTGCACGTAACAATCGACGCGGCGCTCTCGAAGCTGCCGATGTTGCTGCCGCTGTTTCACCGCGCTCGCGCTCTGCCATCCTCGTCTTCTTTCTCGGCTCGTCCTTCGCGCTCGCGTTCTCAGTCACGTCCGGGCTCCGCATCCGCCGGGTCCGAACCAGTACAGTGTCCGCCGCTACTCGCTTCTCCCTCGAGCTCCGGTCCGCCGACGGCCGTGGTGCATGGCCGATGAGCGGATGGCGGGCTCGCACCTGCACCGGCGAGGGCGGCGAAACGCGCGCGTCCTCTCCGTCTCGTCGGCCGCGAACTGTATCCGGGGTGGCGGCTTCGTTTTCGTATTCATGAGCCGCGGCCAGCGCCCTCTCCCCTTCCCGGCCCCCGTGTCGTAATGTGCGAACCGGGAGGGATTGCCTTGTCTCTGAGCACGAATTCGGCGCGAGGCTGCGTGCAGGTGCTGTTCATCACGGAATGCGGCCCGCACGAACAAACAGGAAATCAGAGCCGGGCTCATAGGGTTAGCGCTCCTCCCTGTTTAGGCGTTCCAACGAAAGGGGTGTGCACTCATGTTTCGCGTGCGCGGGCGCTGCATGAAGTATATACGCGTGTACGGTCGCACCTGATAATGCGGGCACGCGTGTCGGGGAGTCTGTTCCGTCACGTTACAATGTATATTCGGCGGAACGTGACGGCCTGCAGCTTGCTATATGTACGCCGAATGCTGTAAAGGCGCGCGGCTGTGGCGTGTGCCGAATGATTCCGCATGCAATTGCGCGTATTTGTATTAAGGTATATGGTGGAAACACGTAATTTACGAGGGCTGTGCGTGCGTGCGTTGGTCGAGTTGAATTGAAATTCAATTTTGACACTCACAGGTATATTTAGGACGACTCGTTTATGGGTCCTGATCGCTCCGTTCTGATGGCTGTAGCATGAACAATTTGATCTCACATAGTTCCACCGCGTCGAAATATGTTCGCAGGAACGCGAGCTAACAATATTTCGCAGAGTTTATGCCTCAGAGTTATCAGATGCACCGTATAGTCTTGCGCGCTGGATTAATTTGTGTCAGAGTACTGTATCACGGATGCTTTATTGCCTTCTGCTTCCAAAGGATTGCAGTTGCCGCGGCCCGGAATCAAAACCGCGATCTATAGTGGTCAGCTGCAGAACGCTGTCACCCGCGACAGATGCTGTGAGCGTAATTTACGGAGCACTTAGGAGAGTGGCGGCCTCCGCAAATTATCGTAATTCGAAAGGAACTCCTTGTAGGAACTACTCGCCGGGGGAGAATGTCTCAGTTCTGCGTTTTTTGTTTTCTTTTTTGAACGCGATAATAAAGATAAAGACAAGAAACACTTAATGTGCTGGCACTGTTACATCACTCATTTGAAATATTTTCACTTATTGAATAAATAAAGAAAACGAGATTGATTATTATCGAATAATGGCCAAAGATTCTTATTAGAATTTCATGCATTTCACGCCCTCACGACATCACGAGTGACTCACGTCACAAACTTTATGGCATTTTTCGCATATGTAGGCCAGTTTGTTTCTTTTGTGTTTTTTTGGTGAAAAAGTCCACAAATTCTACCGTATTCTGTTTTATTGCGACAGCAACTATATCGACACTCTAGGCGGACTTTCGCTGTTCCCGTCACCGAGGTGTTTCGTAGAAAGTCTAAGTGCGATAATATGACGCCCCCTGCACCGTGTGTAAACGTGTGAAGCTGAGCCGAGGAGGATGGTGACTTGACGCGCGCCGTCTTGCCGCGTGCCCAATTTTGCAGATGGCGTGATTAGGCGTGCGAAAAAGGGTGAAGGCGAGCCCGGCTGTGGCTGCACATGTGCGCGGCCCGCGCGCTTTATCTTGGAGGTAATCTGTGGCGGGTGCAAAGTGTCGGCGAGCCGAGATGGCTGGTAGCTTGCTGGAGGTTGCGTAATCTCGAGTTTCGGTAATTAGTACGCAGCTTTGGCTCCCCGCGGCAGACGCTCTTCATCACGCCAGCGTTGTGACAGTGAGTGTTCGCGGTCACCGAGTGAAATCTGTTCATGTCTGCTGGTGTGCATGCGATACCAAGTTTTTGAAAATTATTTAGTTGGCGAATGTTCTGCACAAGTTATGCAGCCAATAAAGCTACTAATCATACTTCGTGTAGTTGTCTAATACTTTGCTATCGCTATCAGTTCTTCGCCTTACGGACGAAACTGATACTTTTTTATTCTGTTTCTAATGCCCTAATATTATTGTTATCGATAGAACCAATTAACGCCGAGCAGACGCTTCCCAAAATTTAAGATTTCATAGATCGCTTGTATACGTGCATTTCGAAGTGGTGGCGCCACCTGTACTTAATTCACGGCCGCGGCCGAATTATTTGCTGTTCCGGAAGTGTAATCTATCGATAATGGCTAGTCTACTACATCGTTCTTTAATGCCTCTTTAATACGGAAGTCCATCGTGAAAGAAGCCGACGGCAGCCGCTGATTATTGGGCCGAAGCATCAAGGCGAGTGAAGCATCAGGGCACTCTTGTCCTCGCGCGCGGACGACACGAGAGTCTCAAAATTTGAGGAATCAAAGATGCACCACGTGCATGCCTATTTACGCGAAGAAAAAAATAAACAAACAAGTAAAACAAAAATAATGAGCCGGGAAGTAAACGAGCTACGTGGGCGACTCATTGCCAAATGTGGTTCCGACCGGAACAACAAGATGGAGTGGCCGCGTAGATGGCTCGCCGTTAGTCGCGCGTTTCCCGCCGGTCCGCGACGGCCGCGTGAATCACTACTCGCGCTCATCGCAGACTAGGAGGAGGGGAGGGCCGCCAGATAATGGGTCTCACCCCGTCTGCCAGCGTCGCCCCGCTCGTCTGCTCGCCTCCGCACGTCCTTCTGCCGGTGATGTACGCAGCGACGAGCCGCGCTGTGGTGTTTCCCCTGGTGTCCACTCTGTTCTCTGCTGTCTTTTGCTCCCGTTCTTGTCGCTCCCTTGCGTGGCACCGACCAAAGGCAATGGAGGCAATCAGCGCGTGAGTCGCGGCAGAGTTTGGCTTTCGGGCGCGGAGAAAGAGAAGGCCGATGAATCTCTTCCCGGAAGTGGGAAGGTCACTCGGACACTTACGGAACCGCTAATAGATGTACTATGTCGCAGAACGCGGAAGTGCTCGCCGTAAAAGCTAACAAGAGACGCGCCCTGCCATGGATGGTCCTCCGAATGATGCATTATAAATCTGGCACTGTGTGCGATGGGCGCATTAATACCGACCGTGCGAACGACGGCCCAACGGGATCTTTATGGTCAGGAAGGAGTGGCGGCCGAGAAGCATCCACTAGCGTGCGTGTGGTAGTGTGCGTGTTCGCAGTTGCAGATTGCATTGGATTAGCCTTGCGCTAAAGATTACGCACGCTTACGCCGACGAGAGCGTTACTGCCCCCACGTGCTGCTGCTCTTCTTCTTCGTCATCAACATCATCATGATGTGCGGATATCTCCAGTTACCCCAGACTTGGGCGTCAGCAGAACCCGCTGTATGCGTGAAATTTTCCTAACGTCATCGCTCATTTAATCTTCTCTCGCTTCAACTGTACCTCCCTTCTCATGGCGCTCAGTGGCACTTCTCAGTTCATGAAATAATTGATCGCATGCATGTCTATTCCTTCGCGCACGCGAATTTTCATAAAACCCTAAAACTAATACGACAGAGGTGAGCGGTTACGTTAGGAAGACGATGACGAAGAGGTTGCAGGACGATGAATACCCTGGTTGTAACCGCTTTCAACATTCACCTTTCAGTTAGTCTGACTGCTCGCTCGCATGGTAATCTGGTTATTGCAACATCGGCCTTTGCTTTTCGTTTGTCTTTTACTTTGCGTTTCTTGTTTTCAAATACGAATTTTCTTTAGCATACTCACTGCCGCCCGATTTTTGGCCTATCCTCCTTAGTGGGTGCGAGCCATGACAGAGGTTCGTCATCATCATCACCAACTTGAGTCGATCAACAGTGGTCGAATAAGCCTCAGCTCGAAGTGAACATTTCGACAAGTGAGTTTCGACGTCGGGGAACTTATTTTCGACCGGACGAAGACAAGTAATTTTTGTCGAACCGTTGGCTCCTTGCTCAAGGCATCCCTTCTTCGTCCTCTGTGGAGCAGTGTGATACGGAGTTTTCACAGGCAAGCACATTCGACAGTTTATGTATATGCTAAACCTGCTTGAATATGCTGGCTCGTGGCTGCCTATTGCTGGCTGGAATATGCTGGCTCGTGGCATTGCCTATTGAGAAAAGTGATATATATGCAGCGGAAAACCAAAATCAATCAATCAATCAATCAATCATCAATCAATCAATCAATCAATCAATCAATCAATCAATCAATCAATCAATCAATCAATCAATCGATCGATCGATCAATCATGGAAGCAAGTGTGAAAACAAGCAAAAGAGCAATAACCGCTTTTGCTCGCGCTTATTTGTGGGGCAAGATCCGACTCAGGGGTTTATCCAAAATTTAGATTTTGGTGGATGTTACCAGAACGCGGGGGGGGGGGGGGGGGGATACGAAGTTATTGGTTGTATCTTTTTTGAGCGAAAGACGGGAGGGGGGGGGGGGGGAGAGGTATAAGGGGCTAGCGCTCTTTTTACCACGTTGTTTTATTTAATTGAGGCTGAACGCTTTTTTTTCAACAAATGGTGCCAGAAAAGCTGCTAATTAGCAGAAGTGCAGTGATTAACATTTTAAGCAAGCATATTAAACCACATGTTACAAGGAAGTTCATCCTTGTTGTTGCATGTCGAGCTGATGTTGCGCAAAAAATACAGCGAAGGTGGAGACGGGCGGACAGACAGGTGGGCACGAAGGAACGCTGTATAGAAGGCCTAATTGTGTGCCTCGTTTTGTGGGATTATAAATTCAGTGCTATATTTAAACACCCATGCCATACTGTCACGTCTGAAAATTGCAACATAAGGGACAGCGTTTAGAGTTTTGATTTGAAATGGTGACGGAAAAGCTGCTAATTAGCAGCAGTGCAATGATTAACATTTTAAGCAAGCATATTAAACCACATGTTACAAGGGAGTTCATCCTTGTTGTTGCATGTCGAGCTGATGTTGCGCAAAAAATACAACGAAGGTGGAGACGGGCGGACTGACAGGCGGGCACGAAGGAACGCTGTATAGAGGCCTAATTGTGTGCTTCGTTTTGTGGGATGATAAATTCAGTACTATATTTAAACACCCATGCAATACTGTCACGTCTGAAAATTGCAACATAAGGGACAGCGTTTAGAGTTTTGATTTGATTGCACAAAGTCTATTCTTTTTTTTTCTATGCAGAACAAAGTGAAACAAATTCTTAATCTACAAGTCTTGATAGAACAAAGTGCAGATGTTTTCAAAACTAAGCACAATAGACACGGAGCAGCCATGTACCTTAAACAACACAATTGGTATATAACAACTAAGAACAAAAAAGTATATATGCACATCATGTCCGCTACAATCCGGTACATACAATATTCAATGAAACTACTAGGCCCACCGTGGCTGCCGCATTCACGAAAAAAAAAAAAAGAACTACACAAACTATACCGTGTCATATATTTGCACCGTGTCACCTCGCACGTGTTTACTATACTCGACGTTATTTCTTGGCCCACATCATTTTGGCTTGGTCCACAAACCGCAAATATTCCTCCTTTTATGCGTTGGTTGCGTTGCGAATATTGGGGATATTTGGGATCAGCGTAATTTTTTTCGAGGATGAATGCCTGTCTGTAAGAGGGGAAATGGGGGGAGGGGATGTCGGGATCCTCCTGGGGGGGGGGGGGTGTTGGGGGGGGGGTGTATAAATCACTGGTCTGACTTGCATGGAGCGGGGCGTTCCAACGCTAACGTTGAAGCATGCTACGGTAGGAACACTCGCTTACGTCTATATCTAATGCACTATGGTCATATACGCGAAAAAAAAGAGACAAAAAAAAAAAAAAAGCAGCGCTCCCGCTGCTTCCCTCACTATAACGGTCAGAATTAACTAGACTGCAGTGAGAACTCTGAACAAACTTTTAATGAACGGCACAACAATTCAAAAGACCTGTTTTTTTTTCAAAATAGAAATCATGGTGGCAAGCACTCGTTCTGCGAACATTTTCTTTTTTTTTTTGCTTTAGTGTGATACCAGCCTGGCTCGGACAGCAGCGACAAGTTTCCCAAGACAGCTTAACTTGCGAAACCTATACATAGTTGTTTGGGTTAGCGGAATGATCTTCTTTTGGGTCAATTGCGGCTGAAGATCGGAGCCGTGGCGCCGGAGTGAGTCACTGAAGCTATTTGCCCATACACCTGTTCACAGTTAGTCGGAAACTGGAAACGAACGATTTATACGGGCTCTTACTCCACTATACGCACCTCCCCCCATGCAGCTTTGTATAGTGTCATTTTTCTTATCATTTCTGTGCTGTAAGTGGTCCCTTTAACCTCCTTTTCTGTCTCTTTTCACTGTGTCATTGTATGTAGACGCGTGCATTCGTATTTTAATCCGAATCTATGTTTAGATTGCTATGATCTGTAGACTCAATTGCATGTTTCGCACCGCCATCTGTGTACTTCCTGTGCACTGTTCTTGTTTTATTTGTGCTCACTTCCCTCAAATTGCGAGGTATTATTTTGCATGCAGAATATTCTTCCTTATCGTCTTTACGAAGTGAATAAAAGTAGCCGCCACCATTTTATGGTAACTAAGTTGTCTTTTTTTCCTTATAGTTATGCTTTAAAAAATTAAGTTAGTCTTTTTAAGGGGGAAGCACGACTGCAAGCAAACCGAAAAGAAGGAAGACGATTTCTCCATGCTGTGTTAACGTTTGCGTGCTGTTGAGTGATTACCAAGCGCTAAGTTGTGGTGCCTTAAAAGGTTTTCTGCCTTACTGCATCGAGATAAAAATTTCCTACGTTTAAATCATAGTGTTTACGTACCAGAGGAGAGCGCGAAATAATAAACGACAGGTTCTTTTCTAAGAGTAGTTTGAACGGACATTAAAGAGGAAAAAATATTTTAGTTCTATTAATAAATTATGCTTCTAAACTACAAAAACGAAACTCTTACTGTGAGAATAGGCTTGGTAAGCTAGAAAAGACGTAAAAAACGAAGACCGATGGTGACGCCACCTTGAAGTTCCGCGACGTCATAGATTTTTACCGAGTCTGCTCGAACCTAGTTAATGTTTTGTGGGCAAAAATTGGCCAACATTTTATTCTGAAAGACCTGAGGACCTAAATTTGCATGTTTCAAGAACTTTTCCTGGACCGCTGCGGCCCAAATAAGAAAAGATACGTTGAAATCCATGACGTCACAATGACGTGCCAGCACGGGGGTCTGGGCGCGAAATTCAATAAAACCGAAGTTGGACCTTCATTTTCTCTTACAATGTACAACCTATTGCCACGAAGTGAACTAATATAGAGTTTTTAAAGAATGAGTTATGAGTCTAAATTGTTTTGGTGTTCTCCCTTAGTGCCCTTTTGACGACGCAAATGAATTTTAGGCACCAGCGATATGCCTCTTCGTTTATACGTCTACAGAAGTAGCCCGATGTACTCGTTTCGTTTTATTTATTAACCGGGGCAGCTAGGGTACGTGTAAACTCTTTTGCGTATAAGAGTGTCAGTTGTATCGTAGGTATGAGGCGACGGCTGTCCACTTTGTTCATATTGATCATAATTGGTCGTCTTTACCGCATTAACCGGGCCACAGCCTCATCTCTGGCGCCTCGATGTCTGTCCCTGCAGCCTTCCGCCACGTCAGCGGCGGCCGGGCAAATGGCAATTGACGGCACCAAGACGGCCCCAGGTGTCCCGTGCCGGCGAGGCCCGGAGAGACAGCGTTTACCTGCGCCTCTCCCCTGGGACACACAGTGCTCCGTCTTGCAGCGGTGGAATAGCAAGCAAAACGCGATCGCCCGCGCGCGCTAATCTGCTTCTGCGGCCGCAGAGAGCGCCCAGCTGGGCCACAGTAACATAGCGCGGCTTGCCGGAACGGACGTCCGGCAACAAAACACCGAGGCGTCGTCCGGCGTCCGCGATTTCTTTCCCTTCTGCGTTGCGGCGGCAGCAGCGTGCCTCACCCCCTTTGTTGTGTCCCTGTCTCCCGCTAGCGTCTCGGCGGTAGCGTGCGTGGCAGCTTCACCGAGCTCGCTGGCAGCGGCGGCGGAGAGCGCATTATGCTTTTATGAATCGCCCATCGGGGCCTCTTTTTCCGGCGCCGCTGTCAGGGGCATCCATAACGGCAATGAAAATGCAATATCCCCTCCGCCGTCGCCGGACGGCGCCCTGACAGCGGCAGCGACGTGCGAAGAAAAAGGGGAAACGTCGGACCGCTGCCTGAGGGACAGGACGCCTCTCCCTCCCCCGAGGAACCATAGTCGCGCTCTCCTCCTCTCTCACCGCGTGCGTCTCGGTGCCACCGTCACGGTCCCACGCGCTTTTCTCGCCATAGTCGTCACCGTAATGCGGCGGCTGCGAAACACGGGCGTCATTTCGCTTTCCTGTATACGAGAAGCGCGACTCGATTTGCGAGCGTGTCGGTGAGTGTGTGGGCGGTTTACGGCCATTCCCGACTCTTGTAAGACCCTCAGATGGCTGATCAGTAGGACTGCTGGAACTGAGTATGTCACCTGACTGCAGTGCGGCACACAACTGCGAGGCATCGTCGGTACTCAAAGGAAGATAATCAGTGCTCTGCGAGAGATCTATTTTGCGGACCGTAATGACGTTCACAAGCAATGGCTTTCCGGTGATGTTCGCTGGTGAAACTTTATTTGGTGGGCCTTGTTGGTGGGGCGATACTTATCGTACTTTACGCAGATATTACTGGCTTAATTGCGTTCCCCTTCCGCGAATAGTAATCTACAGTTTTTGAAATCAACGACCCATATTTTAATATCAACATCTAATACAGTCGATGTTTACAAGAGAGCTTTTCCAGAAGGCTGGACACAATCTCAGGAATTGCCGAAAAGCTTTGTGAGATAGCCGATCAACGTGCAGAATCAAGCGATATGGAATATGGAAGTAACGGGCGTTCGACGGATTAAAGAGACAATGGAAATGTGGCCAAACGAAAAACATAATTCATTTTACGAAAGTCAGGCTCCTTTCATTAGTCGCCGTCAAAACCACGAAGTGAACCATCGCCATCGCTCTCAAAATCGACGTTCACGCACCCGGCATGGACACTGTTGGACTCCGTCTGAAATAAGGCAGCAAGTATCACACCGATGTGATGTCATGCAGCAAGCCAGGCTTAAACCATTGTACACCAGTTGACCTGCATCGCCCGAGGCAGCACCAGGCTTCAACCACGCCCCTCAATCTCTGACCTCTTGGTACGTTTGTGTTATATCAAGAACATACTTTTGAATTAGTCTACGACTCTGGCTTGTCAACCTGAAAGCAAGCGGGTTTACAACACGCGTGTGTGAAACAGATGGTGTCCCCCGATGGACAGAGGAAAGTGCCTAAGAAGGTATCGCGCCTTCTAATCGCATTTCTACGCAACACTGAACTCACTGACGCGTGTTTACACGTTTCTGACCAGCGAAAGGGATGCACAGGCGGAGAAACTACTACCAGGCTAACCCTGCTTGCCTGTATAGGAAGCAACTTAACCACCCATCTAACCAATATGTGAAATCGCTTGCTTCTTGTGACTCCTAGAAGAACACGACTGCGCAAGCGAGACGGAATAATGAAAAAGGAAATACAGTGCAGATCGCGCGACTGCATTCGTCGTTTCCAAATCGCCATCTTCGCTTCTAGGCAAGAAAATACAATAAATAAGTACAATAAAATGCGATAGTTGTGGCCATAAAAGATAAAGTATTTTAATTCTAGACGATTGTTAAAACGCCGTACCATGAATTTTATGTAGGCATCAGTACACCGGACTAGAGTAATAAATCCTGCCCGTAATGGTTAACGTACAAAGTTTCTTTAATACCTCCCCACTGCTATCGCGGTGGCTATGGCTGCCGTTTTAATACGCCCTTATTTTATCACCTGTCGAACAAAGACTCGGGCGTTATTAGGGAGATTATTGAAAGTAATAGTAAATTATGGGCTATAAAACGCTATCCTTTAATCAACTACTGTTCCCATTATTTGGAATTTCAGTGCTGGATAGCGTATTTGTGTATTGCACAAAATTCTCTCAATAATTTCACGACTGTACGTAGGAGGTTTCTCTGGCCATAAATCGTCGTTCAACGATTGCTGCGAGTGCAACCGTCCCTTCGCTAGAGCAAGTGAGGCTGCTATGTAAGTAGAAGGATGTACAACGCACTTTCATAAAACGAGGAATCAACAATAACGTAAATGAGCGCTCCTCGGTCCTGGTTACTCCATTTCACACGGGACACAGAATTCGCCTAACAGTACGCCACATATGCTTGGGATGAGTTGTTTAACACCGAGTCGCTATTAATAGGAAATATAAAACGAAGCCTACGTAAAGGCGCAAGAAGAGCAAACAACGAACAAAATGAAAGTAAGCGGAGATCAACGGTAAAACGGAAACATCGTCAATAATAAAGAATAAAAATAGACAGAACCTAATGTAAATATGTTTGAGTAGAATTTTAACGCGAGATGCTGTTATTATAGCTTTAATAAAATGGACGAGAGGCTTTGTTCTGACTATGTGCAGGCATTTTCTAAGGTATCGGGGATTTGTTCAGGCATCAGCGACTCTCAGTCGGGATGTCCAAGCATAAACTCACCAAGACGCAGTTATTCTGTAGCAGTGATGTTTAAGAGCCACTGGTGATTGTCCATATACGCGGTTGAGGCTGTGACCAGATGAAGGCTAATTTCTGCTGTTGTAAATGGCATGACCTCGCGTATAGGTTGTTAACTCGCTTGAATAATGCACGCATCCTTCGAACCGGTATATATGAAAAACGCAGAAGTGGGAGTTTCATCCCGGAATTAGCTATGTGATGTTGTACCTGTATAAAGCGCCTGAATGAAAAGTAAAACTTTTGCAAAGAGGGAGCCATTTGGTGGTGATTTCGATTGGCCATTTCTTGCATAGGTTCCCCGAACTTTAGTCGAGACCTGCAGAGCGGAAAGCAGACAAAGGACAACCGAGTTCTGGTATAGCAGCACTGATTCTCTGGAACAACGCTTCTGAATTTCCCTGTGATTGCATGTAGGCCCGTGGAGTATACCGCAGCCAGCTGCCAGCAACCAGGTTGTGCACCAGTCTCAGTCGTCCTCCTTCCACCTCCTTGCTTAATTAATTATCAACGGTTGTTTCTTAACTTCTTTCATCTCGTTGCTGTTCACGAATGCTGCGGGCAGGAGCGAGGGCTGCACAACATTTCACATTCTCAGGCATTCTTTCCCTCACCTCGCCGATGGTTCATGATTGTCTTGTGCACTTTTGCGCAAAGCTCAACTGGCGCTTCGTGAGCCGTTGCTGCTTTCATCGCTGTTGTTTTGTCGGTGTCCTATAGGAGTCAGCTGCAGAGTGCCACGCTTCCGTGCATTAGTGCCAGACTGTAATCACGCGGTGCCTGGGATTAATCGGACATGCCGTCTTCTCTCTGTCTCACTCTTTTTCACCACCCTCTCTCCTTTCCCAAGAGTAGGGTAGCAGACTGGACAAGTTAAAAGTGGCGTGCCTGCATAACTGAGAGGAGCCCCCTTACTCCGATTTCCCCATTCAACTACGTGCGAAACGCCGAAATACTTTCACAGGACAACCGCTAAATTCATATGTGTGAAATGCATTCCAGTTAAGAGAAAAAGCTGAAACGTGACGCGAAAAAGCTGAAAAACCTACTGCAGGGAGCCTAATATTAATTTACGGCCTCATTAATTTTATAAAGATTGCCAAATATCTGTAAGCACAAAGTTTACGAACCAACAACTCTGCACAAAAAAAAAAAGAAATATCGAAGTTCTGTAAATTGCTTTCTGTTAGAGCATTTCAAGCTCAAAAATACGATATATAAGTTTGTAGTTTGCGTGAAGTTATTAAAAATGCCTACGAGGGGTATTGTGACAAACTTACTCACGAATGAGGTGCATATTTCAGAGCAGTAGATTATACATTGATTTTGACCGCATTAGATGTCTAAATAGGTGTAGTTAAAAAAAAGAGTTATTCGTGCAAGTTTCAAGAATTATGATGTTTTCTTATTGCCAAGTTTCCGAGTTGTGACTTTATTCTTCACACTGTTTTTATTTTGGCCATTTTAAACTATCTTTGCTAAAATCTGTTGAAGATAAATAGAATTCTGCTGTATACAGTCGGTAGATTTAACATTTCATTTTACCCGCCACGGTAGCTCATTGACTATGCCATTGCGCTGCTGAGAATGCGTTCGCGGTTAGTACCCCGGCAACGGCGGACGCATTCCAAATAGGAAGGGGGGGGGGGGGGGGGAGCGTCAAGCAAAAACGCTCGTGTACCGTGCATTGGGTGCACGTAAAAGAACCACAGGTGGTCAGCATTAATCACTGCGGCGCGCCTCACAATCAGATCGTGGTTTTGGCACGCGAAACCTCATAATCTATTTTAATTAATTTACCGTCTTCTTTTATATCGAATAGACCTAATTAAATTTTGTGCGTCTGATGCCGAACAAATCGATTTCTCCGTTCTAGGAGCTCCCGTTTCCTATTAACGTCCCTTTCCCTTTCACCCCCTTTTTCTTGTTTTTTCGACCACCTCATGAGTGCTTGCACCTTTCGAACTTATGGGTACCTTGGCGGATACTTAATTTCACATTTATTTTTGTCGATGGGGTGACTGTGTTTACTATTTATAAATAAAGAACAAAGATGGTTTATAGTTGTCAGAAGAGTCAATATTCAGGTGGGGCGCTGGGTTTCTCGAACTTTTTTATATTTAAAACTGTGGCCCTCAAGTGAGGGCTACAGTATTCCTAAATAAATAAATAAATAAATAAATAAATAAATAAATAAATAAATAAATAAATAAATAAATAAATAAATAAATAAATAAATAAATAAATAAATAAATTGCAATTTATACTCGTCGGGACGACATGATTATTTGTTTCGAATGGGATACTTTAGCGTGTGGGGCTGTAGTAACAGACTGTTCAATGCGAAAATAAATAAATAAATAAATAAATAAATAAATAAATAAATAAATAAATAAATAAATAAATAAATTACAGAGCCCTTCCATTACTGTGTAGATGGAAGACAGCGAAGCTGTGACTATGGTGTGTCTGGTGTAGTGAATATTGACCTCACGATGAGGATGGGAGTATAGTCGTTGGGCATCACCCAACCGAACATGTCTATCACGAACGTTTCGATGTCTTTCGTAGGCGTTGCAGGGGGAGCGTACACAGTCGTGATCACCGTACCGCCAAAGCATTTTATTAAAGACGGCTACGCCAATCGCGGCGTGCGCTAACGCTCACGTGGTCGCCTGGGTGATCTACGTCACGTAATGAAGAAGCAAACGTAAGGTCCGGCGAAAACCACGGTATAGAGCACACTTCTTTACAAAATCTTAAGTTTGACAAACGCCGCCAACCGGGCATTTCCATACGACTCCACGACGTGGCGCGACGTGTCCGAAATTGTCGTACACTACACTTCCGGTTTTCTACGGACGCAATCTCCTGGAACTTAGCCTATAACAGCTTCGCTCTAAAAACCTTCTTGGTAACAGGACTGCTACTGCCAGCGTTGCTCCGAGGTCGAATTACACGATGCCGCTCAGAGTGTTCTGCACAATTACCCTCTCAGCTTTAAGGTTTCAATAAGATTCAATTGAAATGACTCCAGACACGGTTTGCTTCCGTCGGTTAACTTAAATGAAATTTTGCATTTCGGTATGACTAATGAATGATTTAAGTCGAACGAACAGTTAAAGCTGTTACTGTGCGAGGGTCAGTTAAAATGCCTTGCTCTGTACAGTGGGCATTGCCTGAAATTGTTATGCACTACACTTATGGTTTTCTACGGACGCAATCTCCTGGAACCTAGTCTATAACAGCTTTGCTGTAATAAATAGACAACCATAAAGTGCAAGGAAATATCAAAACAAGAATGACTTTAAAAGAAATACCGAGGGAAGGCGAACGAGAAACCAATTGCCTGCATATGGCGCGAGGTTGTAGCAACATATGTGTAGTGTTTATGGCTATTCGGCACTTTCGCAAGTATGTAGCGATCAGGAAGAAAGACAGGGAGTCGTTCCAGAAGCTCTTTTTTTTTTCTTCTTGACACGCGTGGAACAAACACACATAAAATATTAATAAAATATGAAAGAAGTGCAAAGAAAGTTACTGAGCTTATTGCCAGTATAAGCCCACACTGTGAAAACAAACGGGCTGCCGTAGTTCCAAGCGAAGAATTTCACGGTTCCGTCGTCTTCGCGCTTGAGTCTGCTGCGATACTGGCACGTGCAGGCCCCGTCCAACCAACGCCTCCTAGATAGCAGGCCTGTGTACTCTGCATATGACGTCATTGTACTTGGACCGAAATTTACATCACCAAGCCCGGCGTGACGAATGCGGTGACGTCAAAAACACCGCGGCTTACTCGGGAGCGTCCCCATTACATTCTATGGCAGTCGGGTAAGGTAGCATGCCGTCACAGGTCGAAGTGCACCGGCCTTGTGCTATCTAGGAGGCGTTGGTCCTGCACGGCCTCGGTGCCCAACTGGTACGCCGCTCGAGACAGCTCGGGTGCGGTGGCTCACAGACCGCGGCCTGCGGGGCAGTGTTTCCAGCTCTGGCAGTTGGTGCTCTGGCTCCTCGTACAATGTCGTCCGCGCTCGGGTTCACAACCGTAAGCCCAGGACACGCCCGTCTCACCTGGCAGGAACGTCGCTGGCCCGGCAGGGGATTTGTTCGCACCAGGAGCCCGGAACTGCTGTCAGCCTGGTTCGAACGCTGTCGATGTAGATGCAGAGCCTTGGAGTTACTGTCGTGGTATATAGATGTAGATGAGAGTCTAGATGTTAGTGGCACATACCCACACTTGGGGACTGGTGAAGAACCGGGTATTTCAATATACGTAAAATAAGAAAAAAGAAATGTAGAAGAATGTAATCTAAATTAGTGAATACGAAGATTAAAATCAAGTGATAGATTGTAGCTAATGATTTTATTATATCAAAGGAACAAATGAAAGTAAAAATACACCAAATCGAAATCGATTTTACAGAAACAAAATGGAACATTAAGGTCTGATTTTATAGTCGCAATCTCATCGACCCTTCAATAACATCTGGATGGAATTGCCAACCTGCCTATGGCTGTGCCCAAGAATCGAGGACCCCAAAGTAGTAAATTTGGAACATATAAATCTAATCTAAGAAGGCGGAACGGTGTTTCTAAGGTTCTTTCTGGCAAATTAGAAAATCTTTGAGAATCAACGAGCAAATGATCTTTTGTTTCATGTTCTCCACAAAAGGAACAGTTCGGTGAGGGTGCCATAAACATTTATCAATAGAATTAGAGAGCGTAATGTAGTGACTGCGACTTCAAGTGTCCGTCTTTGACAGAAATTACAGTTCAAATCAGGCTGGGAGATACAAACTGTTTGTGCACGCCTTATAGGGGATCCATATAGCCTTAAAAATGATTGTACAGCTAACACTCGAAAACACGTAACACGAGAAGGGATCCTCGCCAAAGGTGTAGCCAGAAATGTTTTTGGGGGAGGGGGCACCCACTTGACCGGTGACGGAAAGGGGGACGAATGAGGGAGGGAGGCTTGGAAGGCCGCATAATAACATACATTTCGGGGGAGGGTGCATGTTCCCGGTGTGCTACCCCCTGGCTACGCCACTGATCCTAGCTTCCAGATGCAAAACGAACGCTGCGAGCTCGTCCCCCATGCGCACGTTCTCTTGCTCCTGCTCCTTTCGTCGTTCTGAGCCTTGGTTGGTTGTCCGCTATACGAGCTTTTTGCAGCACTCCCACCTCACAACATGTTTCTGCCGTTGGTAGCAGCATTGGTTGATCCGTGGGTCAGTTAATACTGCTACGTGGAAGCACGGTAGGGAAACTAGTTACCGGGTGTATTTACAAGGGTAGTAAGCACTGGCCAGCATGTAAGCCAGCCAACATCAAACAAGGCACGTCGTCGTCATCAGATCAGGCAGTGGCCGCTCACAAGATCCAAGGGTCGACATCATCTTATTCGAGTAGCACGTTGCAATATTTATTCATTTCATTTCTGGTTTACTCATCGCGGTAGATGGGCAGCCAGTTGGTTAGTTCTCTAACCAGAGCCGCGGACGTGCTTCTGTTTGACTCTTCTATTAGACTTGCTTGTATTCGATTCTGAACAGCAATTTTAAACTGTACTACCTCGATAGGGTTACTTGCGGGCGACATATGAAGTTAGGAGGAGTAGAGAATGTTCCATGCAGCTGTGCAGCTTTGCGTTTTTTAACTATTATTGACAAAAAATTATAAATTAAGTAAATTAAAACTTGACTCTGAAGCTAATCATAATGATAACGATGCCTCGACGGAGAGTTCACTCGACATATAACGTCGGTCCGCGCGGCAACCCAAATAATCTATAAACTTTGCAGTCTTGATCTGCAGATCAGTTTCAAAAACAACGCTTCCCAGTTCACTTCTGTTTTGTGACTCAAAGGAAGGACCAGGCGACCAGTGTTTATGTGTGTTGCTCGTTGGACGCTTGCGCATAACCCAGTGAATGCGAATTTGCCAAACAACCGGGATGCAACGCAATACGTCGTGTGCTGGGCTCTTCGCGTCTGAGCGGTGTCTTTCGGTTGCTCTCCAGTGGCAGGACTTGAAAACACCGGCTCAAGGCATCAAAAATGTACGCAAGCAGACACCGCCGTCGTTCGTTGCAGCGATCTCTCCCCGATGATCAAACGAAGTAGCCGGCAGCAGCGCCGCCCCTCGTTGGTCCGGGACAGACAAGGGACTCGGAGGTCAGTCTCGGCATAAATAAGAGAGAAGCTTTGCGTCTGCGCCGCCGCGCTCTGTGCCACCCCTTTCTGTCTTATACTTTTTCCTTCTTCTTCGGTGACGAGACGTGCGCTCATATTTCTTCCCCGTATACGGCGACGCGGCCTCGACGAGCGCTGCGCGTTCCAGGGAAGTGGACGAACCGAGCGAGTATACGCTGTGCTCCGCGCGTTTCCAATCTGGACCCACTGGGTGAGGACCGTGTCGTCGTCGCTGCCGTCATCGTTGTTGCCACCGCGTGGGAACTGAATTCCCCGTGAGTGCGACGCACAGGCGTCGATCCTGCTTCTCTAAAACGGTGCAGCACTAGGAAAGTCGGAACCGCATTCGCATGACCAGATACCGCACCAGAACGTACTGGATTAATTGACATCTCCATCCGGCGTATCACAATGCCCTATCGAAGGAGAAAGAACAAAGTGTGTGTAGTCATGGCCGGGGATCTCCATCTTTCTTCAAGAGCATGATGCCACAGCATAAGTGGTTCAGCGCAATGGAAAACAAAGCAATGTTTCAGACAACGACCAGGACACGCATATAAAACAATGTACGCTGGATGGCTCCTTTTTCTACGTGTCGGGTAGCTAACCGGACACGCGTCTGCTTAACCTTCCTGCCCTTGCTGCTTAACAACTCACCCCCCTCTCTCTCTCTGCGATTTTCTGACGCTTTTTCTGTCCGAAAGTTGATGTAAAAAGATTGACTATATAAGATGCACTTGCGATTATCGCTGCGTGTATTAGGGAAAGCGAAAGACTGGAATCCTCGGCTGGAGCTTTTACTCCAAGCAGTCGCGATAGTTAATACATGCCAATATCACGCAAGAACGGCTCAAGAATACCAGCCGTACCATGCGAATTTCCGACGAATTAGATGACGTGCTTGTTTTAGCCTTCCTAAGTGCTGCACAGTTTTGGTGCGGCAGAACACAGCGGCATATTTTTCCATATGTTTGCGGTTAATAAACAACGCACAAAGCGCAGTGGTAGTACGCGAAGAGCAGCACTGTTCTGGCTTTGGTTGCCCGCAGCCACGCAGTGTTCCCAGCATTCGTTCGCGATGCGGCTCCCCCCAGGGGGTACAACCACCAGACGCCCTGAAACGAGGGAGGGCGGATCGAGGGGATGATGCCCCCCCCCCCCCCCCCCCTCGCCGTTTCGTGCGCCCACCGCCCCGTCATCTCATCTTCCACCTCCTCTCCGAGGTTGTAAATAGCGTCTCGTATACCGCTGACGAAATGGCCCAGTCGGATCGAATCGGCTCGCTGCGTCTTCGGATACCGAAGCAAGTAAGAGCGCACGCGCGCGTGTGTATGTGCTCGGAATCCAGACCGGAAGAGCGCCGTAATGTTTGCAGTATTCTTTGAGAAAGGCGCAGGAGGAACGCGCACAAGATGAACAAGCAGAGCTGACCGAAACACTTGTATGTATACGCCGCTGCCGCATCGGCGGGCCGGTGTCGTTAAGACCCCTTCGCTGGCTGCGCCCATCCGCGCTCAACTCCCTTTCCTTCCTCAATTTCTTTTATTATTATTTTTTATTTTCCGACCCACGCTTTCAAACCGTATTATATCTGGTGCCTGTCTCAAACTCTCCGATGCCGAAGACAGAGAGCGTCTCGTATTTCACAAGTTACAACCGACCAAGAAATAGGGCATGCTGTTCAATGCGCTCCCTGTAGATTTTTTGGGTCTCTACTGGAAGAGGAAACACGTACGCATTCCTTGTGGACACGAGCTCCCATAAGTACTGTTATGATACGTTTCAGATGAGATATATTGCCCCGAAATGGCGCTGCGTGAGGCATTTTGTTTAAAGCCGCACAGAACGGCTGTTTTATTACTCCGTGCGCGCGGGGAAGGGGGAGGGGGGGGAGGGGAGGAGGGAAGAAGAAAAAAAAAAAGCAATCTTAGACGTAATTATTACATTGGTGATTGATTTCAAGAGTGCATACACGATCGCTTCATTTTGTTTCTTGCGAACGAAAACCAAGAAGCGCGTGCCATTCTGAACCTGCATGAGGAGTGTAAGTCTGTAAAGACTGCGTGACACCTGATATATAGATCTGCGGTATTACGAAAAAAGTAGGCGCTTTCCTGATGAAATGTGGCGAAAAAAAAAAAGAAGAAGAACATAGCGTCTAGCGGAAGGACCCAAAGTAAGGACAAAATTTCCAAGGGGAGGTTTCCAAATCCGGCTGGTCTCATCCTATATAGGAAAGGGAAAAAAAAAAGGACCCGATTCGAGACACGTTCACACCGCGCGGCTCGTCGCCTGGATGGCTTCGTTAGCAAGAAGCAAACTATATGCCGACGAGAGGAAGAAGCGCATTGAGCTTGTCAGTTGGAAATGGGCGCCTCGCAGTTTCTCCTTATCGCGCCAAGGGTTCCGGCGGAAGAAGGCGGAAAGAAAGGAAGCCGCTGCGCCGCTATGATGGGCACTCTGCCTAATTCTGTCGCCGCGAACAGACGCACACACGGATACGCGCTCAAGGCGGGAGGTGCTGCAGTGGCCGCCGTTATTCCCACGGGAAGCCATTAGGCCAGCCTCTCTCTCTCTCTCTATCTTTTACCTTTGCGCGTTCAGGAAGGAGAATTCGCCGATCGGGAAAAGACCGCGAGTCGGGCCTGCAGCGCAGTTAGCGGAGTGGCGGTCGCGCGCCGTTTCATCACGCGACAGGGAGAGTGCCCACTCCCGGCGGAGGGGTTGACGTACGCCACTCTCCCACTTTTCGACTAGTTCGGAAGGAGAGTTCGATGAATGAGAAGAGGACAGAATGTGTGCTACGTAAGTGGGCGAAGACGGAATAGAGGCGCGCCGCTGCTAGAAGACGAGGCACTGTGCGCGTGCCTTTCAGTGGCCACTGGAGCGAAGTGGGATCTTGAAATCGATGAGCGGGAAGTACGCACTCTTCCGAGGGGCGGTGGAAAGGTGGATTTAAATTCGATTAACTGCTCCAGCGGTGCTCCGGGCTGTAGTCGAATGTATATGAATCAGCGTCGCCACCAGCTCCGGCTAGAAGGAAATCAACGAGTGGGCATTATACCTTACTGGGTGTATACGACTGAAGTGTAGCCATGGTGATGTAACAGTGGGAAGGCACTCATCCTATATATGTAGATGCGGATAGTATATGGTGTTCCTCATTTATGCGTAAAATAATGGGGATTCTTTGTCACTGATAACAAAAGTCGCAGTTTCGCCCGAAAGGCGTATAGCATTGATAGCGATAGCAAAGTATTAGACGATTACATGAAGCAAGGTTCGTAGTTCGATCGGCCGTATAAATTACAGTAAACATTCGCTTATTAATTAAGTTTGCAAGCATGGTGTCACGCGTGCACGGGCAAATATGAACAGATCTCACTCGATGAGCGCGAACACTCGCTGTCACAACGCTGGCGTGATGAAGCGCGCCAGCAAGGGCGAGCAAATTCCCCTTCGCGCTGCCTATCGCTTTAACGCGAACTTGGCGTGCGAGAACACAGCACACGAAACCCTCAGCCACTCGGCTCGCCTCGCCTTTGTACCCACCGCAGATTATCTCCAAGTTAAGGTGCCCG